>NC_045798.1:90352797-90457838 GCF_009873245.2 Balaenoptera musculus | reverse complement strand
TTTTTTACTACTAACATTAGCCCTATGTATATGAGAGTTTTCACTACCTGTCATCATACCAGGCAACCCACCACGAACTTAAGAAATATGTCTGACAAACGAGTTACTTTGATAGAGTAAATCATAGAGGTTTAAATGCTCTTATTCTGGCAATTGAATTCTTCCTAGGAATTTTACATTCTCCATGCTACCACATTACACCACATGCTATATAGTAAGGTTCTCTAAGTAAACTTCAGGCCCATACCCCCAAAATGTTGTTGTATATCCTTCCTGTACTAATAAACTCTCATTGATTTTACTATCATTCTACTGACCATTATCTCAGGAAATATAATTGTATAACAAGCTCATACTGGTTAATGGTATCCGCATTCTAATAAAAAACACGAACCCATAAGCTACAGAAGCATCCAACAAATATTTTCTAAAACAATCCACCACATCAATACTACTTATAACGGCTATTATCATTAATCTAATATACTCTGGTCAAAGAGCACAATGAATAACAAGAATCTTTAATCCAGCAGCATCCACCCTCATGACAATCGCCCTTGTCACAAAAGTAGGACTTTCCCCATTTCACTTCTGAGTGCCTGAAGTCACACAAGGCATTCCATGAACAGCAGGCCTGATGCTATTAACATGACAAAATTGCACCCCTATCAGTTTTATACCACATGTCACCATCCATCAACCTAAATATACTATTAATCATAGTGATATTATAAATCATAGCTGGAGGCTGAGGCAGACTTCGCCATACTCACCTGGAAAAAATTCCACCCTCCTCATCAATTGCCCATATAGGATGAATAACAGCTATTATAATGTATATTCAGATTATAACAATCCTAAACATACTAATTTATATCATAACAACACTATCTTCTTCTTATTTATGCCCAGATCATGTACTACAAGACTATCATTATCACACATGAGATAAAACACCTCCCATCACAATCCTTTTCCTCATCATTATAGTATCATTAGGACATCGCCCATCACTATCAGGGTTTTTACCCAAATGAATAATTATCCAAGAGATAACAAAAATGACAACATCATTCTACCAACACTAATAGCCATCACAGCAGCCCTCAGCATATATTTCTACTTGCAGTTAACATACTCCACATCACTAACTATATTCCCTTCATTACACAACACAAAGACAAAACAACTTGAACATACAAAGAAATAACCTTCCTATCATTACCAATCATAATACCCACACGATTACTACACACAACACCCATTCTATCGGTGCTGGACTAGGAACTTAGGTTAGTTCAGACCAAGAGCTTTCAAAACCCTAAACAAGTAAAATTCACTTAATTCTTAAAAATAAGGATTGCAAGACTTTATCCTACATCAATTGATTGTAAAGCAGACATTGTAATGAAGCCAAATCTTTATGAGATTGATGAGTTTTAACCCCAGGAAACTTTAGTTAACAGGCAAATCCTCTAGTCAACTGGCTTCAGTCTACTTCTCCTTCATTTGAGAAAGAAAAAAAGAAACAAAATGCAGGAAAATCATCGGCAGAATTGAAGTTGCTTCTCTGAAGTTACAATTCAATTTGTTGATTCACCACAGGGTTTGCCAGAAAGAGGGCTCAATCTCTGTCTTTAGATTTACAGTCTAATGCTAACTCAGTCATTTTACCTCTGTTCATACACTGCTGATTATTTTCAACAAATCACACAGATATCGGCATTTTATATTTACTATTTGGTGCTTGAGCTGGAGTAGCAGGCAGCACCTTAAGTATATTAATCCAGACTGAGCTATGCTAACCTGGAGCGCTACTTGGAGATGCCCAAATCTGTAAGGTAGTCATAACAGTCCCTGCACTTGTAATAATTTTCTTTATAGTTGTACCCATTATGATTGCAGGGTTTGAAAACTGACTTGGGCCAAAAATAACTCAGACACCTGAGGTAGCATTTCCCCAAATAAGTCATATAAACTTTTGACTACTTCCCCCATCATTCTTACTCCTACTCATATCACCAATAGTAGAAGCTGGTTCTGGCACAAGTGGAACCGTATATTCAGCCCTAGCCTGCAATCTGGCCCATGAAGGAGCCTCTGTCGACCTAACCATTTTCTCCTTACATTTAGCAGGTGTCTCTTCAATTCTTGGTGCTATTACTTTTATTACTATAGTCTTTCATACAAAACCAGCAGTCATATCCCAATACCAAACACCATTATTTGTTTAATCTTCCCCGACTATAGCCATATTACTATAATTACCCATCTCAGTCCGAGCAGCCAGAATTGCCATACTGTTAAGAGATAGAAATCTAAACACGACTTTCTTTGACCCTGCAGGAGGAGACCGAATCCTATACCAACACCTATTTTGATTCTTTGCTCACCCTGAAGTCTGTATTCATGGCCTACCAGGGTTTGTTATAAACTCACATATCATTACATACTATTTAGGACAGAAAGTGCCTTTCAGCTATCTGGGAATAGTATGAGTCATGTCCACTGGCTTTTTAGGAGTTCTCTTGTGGGCCCGTCATAGGTTTACCATAGGGATAGCTGTCGACTCAGGAGCATACTTTGCTTCAGCTACCGTAATTACTTCTATCCCTACAGGAGTGAAAGTATCTAGCTGATTAGCAACTCTTTATTTAATTTTTCTTTTTCTTTTCTTTTGTTTTTGGCTGCGTTGGGTCTTGGTTGCTTCACAGGGGCTTTCTCTGGTTGCAGTGAGCGGCAGCTACTCTTCATCGCGGTGCACGGGCCTCTCACTGTCACGGCCTCTCTTGTTGCGGAGCACAGGCTCCAGACGCGCAGGCTCAGTAGTTGTGGCTCACGGGCCTAGTTGCTCCGTGGCATGTGGGATCTTCCCAGACTAGGGCTCGAACCCATGTCCCCTGCATTGGCAGGCAGATTCTCAACCACTGTGCCACCAGGGAAGCCCAATAGTTATTTTTAAAATAAGTTCTCTAGTCCTCTATATTATTTCACTAATATTGACAACTAAACTAACTCATATACATAAAATAGATGCACAGGTAGAAAAAATGTGAACAATTTACTAGCCATTACTGTAATCTTAATTGCCCTATCATCATTGTGAATCCTTTACATGATACATGAAATCAATAACTCTTCCCAAACCATAAAAACTATGGGTCAGTAATGATACTGAAGCTACAAATACACAGATGATGAAGATTTAAATGTTGACTCCTCTGTAATCCCCACATCAGAGCTAAAACCAGGAGAATAATGACTAATAGAAGTCAACAACCAAGTAGTTCGAGATAGTCATTGAATATTAGTTTCATCTGAAAATGTTTTACACTCTTGAGCTGTTCCTTCTCAGGCCTAAAAAGAGCTGCTATCCCAGGACGCCTAAATTAAAGAATCCTAACACCAACAGGACCAGGCCTATGTTGTGGAAAAGAGAGCTCGTTTTCCTGAGTTCAAAGACAGGACAGAGGGATATGACTGAGATATGGGGTGAATCTGGAGCCCATGGGGATGCACTCTCCAAGCTCCAGGATAGGAATGGGGCCTCTAGGGTCCCAGGCCACCCACCACACCCTCCCGAGCAGGATCTGGACAACATTCCCTGTCAGTGATGAGGCAGCCCTAATACATGTCACGCCCCGATGTTGCGTCCTATGTGGGCCCCATGCTCTTGGGACCACACCCCACACTCTGCAGGTCCATGCTACAGGGTCCTTCATGCCTCAGGAGTAGAGACCACACAGCAAGCAGTTCCCTCCCCAACCAGCAGGAGGAGGGGAGGAGAGCAGGGTCACCAGGGGAATCTCACTCAGACAACAACACCCCAGGGGTGCCAGCGGGGACAGTGATGATGCAGATGAGGCACAGACCAAGAGATGGGACCAGAGGACCCAAAAGGCAGCTGGTCAGGTCCTGGCTCACCTGCACCCCGGACACCTTTGTCCCTCATACACCCCCTTCCTCACACACCCTCTCCTTAAATGCAGATTCTTCAGATGCAAACAGGCAGTGCTTCAGACTGAAAGTCAGCTCTTCCAAAATGACCTGTCAGCAAACACTGCAGGATTCCACTCCAGTGGGTGCCCTGGAGTCGACAACTCAGGGACTGAAGTGGATATCGGTGCCAGGGGCAGTGGGAGGGAATGGGGAGTGAGATTTTCATGGTTGTGGAATTTTGGTTTTGCAAGATGAAAAGTTCTAGGGATGGTGGTGATGGCTCCACGAGAAAGTGAATATATCTGATGCCTCAGAAACGTGCGCTTAAAATGGTGATGACGGTAAAGGGTATGTGACGAGTGTTTTATTTCACTTCAAATAAATTCTTAAAATAATGTCTTGTTAATTGAGATTCCATTTCGACTCCCCTTCATCACAAATGTCAGAGGCCCAAACACAGTCCCCCACCTGAGGGGCCACCATGGTACCCTCACATGGCACATGGGGTCCATTCTTAGGGGGGGCTAGTCTGTGCTCACCTGACCTCTGTCCAGGGGGACCCAGGCAGTGGTGACCCCCATAGATGAGACATATGATATGCTATGATATTAATATGATACCACCAAGCGTTGTCACTCACCAGAACACAGAGCAGCAACCCACTCAAACATGCCTGACCTCATATGATTGTGACAAGATTAAGAAAAGAAAAGGAACCACTAGTTAATCAGGGCAACACCCTTAATTCAGATGCTGGAAATCTCAAAGGGGACAAGACACACTGCAGGCAAAGAGCAGATATGGGGTCTCCCCGTACATGTGATCCTGACCCATGCAGATGTGGTGAGACCCACACAGTCCCCGCACCCTATACCTGGGGCCACACATCCACACTCACCACGGTGACCCCACCTCCCCAGACCCTGCATCTAAAGTCACACGTTCTGTCTCAACAGGTGACCCCTCCTACCCAGAATCCCCCACCTGGGGTCACACGTGCACAGTCCCAGGGTGACCTCACCTCCCCAGACCCTGCACCTGGGGTCACATGTCCCCTTGGTCAGGACACCATGGCTCTGCTGGTGGCTCCCCTAATGCGGAAACAAGCTGGGTTCCTGGGACCTCCTGGGATGGGAAAAAGTGTCAGGTGGGTCTCCTCTCCCCACACTTGTCCCAGAGAAGTTCTCCTCTTTTCACTTTGGTTCTGTGTGATTTTAACTGTTTTTAAAGCTTTCATGCTAGAGTTGAACACACGACCCTGGTGCTGGCATGCTCAGTCCTTTCTCGTCTCACTTACATGTTGAGAAAACTCACAGGACAGCAGGGCTGAAAGCCGAGGGGCAGCTCTGGACTCTGCTGAGTAGGGACGGTAGACTGGAAGGAGAGCTCAGCAGCAGCCTCAGCTGTCACCCATCGGCCTTTTGCCCGACCTGCGTGCCCTGCAATCAATTCACCAGCTAAACCTGCCTCCCTATGCACCATGCACGTGCTGGTAAATTGGAATTATTGCCAGGTAGCCCCCCTGAGGATTCTCCATCAGCCCCAGGGAAGGTGAACATTGCAGGGATAAATACTAAGGCCCCGACCATAGCACTGACCTTTGGGAGGGCCAGGTAACCACACTCAGAAGAGAGGCTGTTACCTAGACAAGCCCACCTCAGCTCCAGACCCCAGACATCTAAGCACTGACCTTCAGATGCAGGCACGGAGCTTCCCAGTACTGAGGTCAGGCCGGGTCTCTACCCAGGTCCCCATAGTCCTAGCGTACACAGAACATGGTCAGGTCTCAATCTTCTTATTATAGACAGCACATGGTCAGCTCTAAACATAACAGGACATGGAGAGGTCTAAATCTTCCGTGTAGACAGAACTTGACCATGTTTAAACTAGCTTAGGGCTGATCTCATAGGAGGCACAGGTCACACACATGGGTCTCTCATCTTTGGACACCCACATCAGGAAACTGAACAAAATCTTTGTCATTAAACATTTCAACAGGCAAAACAGAAATGTTCCCAATTTCTCTGGCCACGTGATGGTCAGGATCCACGGGCGAGCCACGAACTTCTTAGAGTGCAGCCCAGTCTGCTGCCAGGACAGACAAGAAGTGGCCTGATTCCAGCCTGGCAGGCTTCCAGAAGGAGGCGGCCACACTGGAAGCCCAGGCAGGAGAGTCCTGCATGGTCCGGGCCGGGAGATCCGGTCTGTCCATTCGGCTGGCCGATTCCAGGCGGGGCGCTCAGGGCCGCTGAGAGCCCTGCACTCAGGTCCTGCTTCCCTGCAGCATGTGTGTGTGTGTGTGTGTGTGTGTGTGTGTGTGTGTGTAGAGGGGGCTGTGGTTGATGGCTCCTATGGTTCCCGGTCAGGTGACCTCATGCCCTGGGGCTGACACCCAGCACAGGCACCGAGCTGTCTTCGAGGGGAGACACAGGGAGAGGTTAGGGCACAGAACCCATTGGAGAGGAGAACCCACCATGGAACTCCTTGCACACTGGCTCACCCCACCCGGGGACCCACCTGCCCATCATGGGCCCCATGGCACCCCCCACCCCCCCACCCCCGAGGGCAGGGTGCCTGCTCTTTCAAAAGCACAGGGTCTCACATGAAGGAGACCCAGTGGGGGCTGTCACCCCCCCCCCCACTCCTGATGCTGAGTTTGGGAGAATGCACCCCCTTGACTGGGCGATGGGACCCTGTGAGGAATGGCGGCCCCATCCAAGTCGGGGCCTGGCTGAGAGATGGGAACACAGGAGCCAAGTTTAGGGCCTGGAGGCCAAGCCAACAGGAGGGACACCCCAGGCCCTGCCCGGGCTCTCCCACTGTGACATTGTAGCTTATAGGGACCTGGGGCAGGTGATTGAATGTAATCGAGGCCTAAGCTGGACCCTGAATGGGGCTTAAATAAGGTGTGAAGGATGTTACTGAGACAGTGACAGTCATTGGAAGACAGACTCTGTGTCAGGACATCCTGCTCCATCCATTTAAATCCCTGAGATCTGTGATACATTAAACAAGATGGACTTAATTGATATTTATAGGACATTCCATCCAGAAACAACAGAATACACTTTCTTCTCAAGTGCTCATGGAACATTCTCCAGGATAGATCATATCTTGGGTCACAAATCAAGCCTTGGTAAATTTAAGAAAATTGAAATCATATCAAGCATCTTTTCCAACCACAATGCTATGAGATTAGAAATAAATTACAAGGAAAAAAACCATAAAAACACAAACACATGGAGGCTAAACAATACGTTACTAAATAACCAAGAGGTCACTGAAGAAATCAAAAAAGAAATTAAAAAATACATAGAAACAAATGACAATGAAAACATGACGACCCAAAACCTATGGGACGCAGCAAAAGCAGTTCTAAGAGGGACGTTTATAGCAATTCAATCTCACCTCAAGAAACAAGAAAAATCTCAAATAAATAATCTTACCCTACACGTAAAACAACTAGAGAAAGAAGAACAAAGAAAACCCAAAGTCAGTAGAAGGAAAGTAATCATAAATACCAGAGCAGAAATAAATGAAATAGAAATCAAGAAAACAATAACAAAGATCAATAAAACTAAAAGCTGGTTCTTTGAGAAGATAAACAAAATTGATAAACCCTTAGCCAGACTCATCAAGAAAAAAAGGGAGAGGATGCAAATCAATAAAATTAGAAATGAAAAAGAAGAAATCACAAGTGACACTGCAAAAATACAAAGGATTATAAGAGACTACTACAAACAACTATATGCCAATAAAATAGACAACCATGAAGAAATGGACGAATTCTCAGAAAGGTACAATTTTCCAAGACTGAACCAGGAAGAATTAGAAAATATAAACAGATCTATCACAAGTAATGAAATTGAAACTGTAATTAAAAATCTTCCAATAAACAAAAGCCCAGGACCAGATGGCTTCACAGGGGAATTCTATCAAACATTTAGAGAAGAGCTAACACCAATCCTTCTTAAACTCTTCCAAAAAATTGCAGAGGAAGGAACACTCCCAAATTCATTCTACAAAGCCACCATCACCCTGATACCAAAACCAGAAAAAGGTATCACAAAAAAAGAATATTATAGACCAATATCACTGAGGAACGTAGACGCAAAAATCCTGAACAGAATACTAGCAAACAGAATCTAACAGCACATTAAAAGGATAATACACCATGATCAAGTGGGATTTATCCCAGGGATGCAAGCATTCTTCAATATATGCAAATCAATCAACGTTATATACCACATTAACAAATTAAGGAATAAAAACCACATGATCATCTCAATAGATGCCGAAAAAGCTTTTGACAAAATTCAACACCGATTTATGATAAAAACTCTCCAGAAAATGGGCATAGAGGGAACTTACCTCAACGTAATAAAGGCCATATATGACAAACCCACAGCAAGCATCATACTCAACAGTGAAAAACTGAAAGCATTTCCACTAAGATCAGGAACAACACAAGGACGTCCACTCTTACCACTCTCATTCAATATAGTTTTGGAAGTCCTAGCCACGGCAATCAGAGAAGAAAAGAAATAAAAGGAGTACAAATTGGAGAAGAAGAAGTAAAATTCACTGTTTGGGGGCCTTCCCTGGTGGCACAGTGGTTGAGAATCTGCCTGCCAATGCAGGGGACATGAGTTCAAGCCCTGGTCTGGGAAGATCCCACATGCCGTGGAGCAACTAGGCCTGTGAGCCACAACTACTGAGCCTGCGTGTCTGGAGCCTGTGCTCCGCAACAAGAGAGGCTGCAACAGTGAGAGGCCTGCGTACCATGATGAAGAGTGGCCCCCACTCACCACAACTAGAGAAAGCCCTCACACAGAAACAAAGACCCAACACAGCCAAAAATAAATTAATTAATTAATTTTTTTAAAAAACTCACTGTTTGCAGATGACATGATGCTATACATAGAAAATCCTAAAGCTGCCACCAGAAAACTACTAGAGCTAATCAATGAATTTGGTAAGGTTGCAGGATACAAAATTAATGCACAGAAATCTCTGGCATTCCTATACACCAACAACGAAAAATCAGAAAGAGAAATTAAGGAAACACTCCCATTTACCACTGCAACAAAAAGAATAAAATACCTAGGAATAAACCTGCCTAAGGAGGCGAAAGACTTGCACTCAGAAAACTATAAAACACTAATGAAAGAAATCAAAGATGACATAAACAGATGGAGAAATATACCATGTTCTTGGATTGGAGGAATCAATATTGTGAAAATGACTGTACTACCCAAAGCAATCTACAGATTCAGTTCAATCACTATCAAACTACCAATGGCATTCTTCACCATTGAATTAGAACAAAAAATTTTACAGTTTGTATGGAAACACAAAAGACCCCAAACAGCCAAAGCAATCTTGAGAAAGAAAAACGGAGTTGAAGCAATCAGGCTCCCCAACTTCAAACTATACCACAAAGCTACAGTAATCAAGACAGTATGGTACTGGCACAAAAACAGAACTACAGATCTAATGGAACAGGATAGAAAGCCCAGAGATAAACCCATGCACGTATGGTCACCTTATCTTTGATAAAGGAGGCAAGAATACACAATGGAGAAAAGACCGCCTCTTCAATAAGTGGTGCTGGGAAAACTGGACAGCTACATGTAAAAGAATGAAATTAGAACACTCCCTAACACCATACACAAAAATAAACTCCAAATGGATTAAAGACTTTAATGTAAGACCAGACACTATAAAACTCTTACAGGAAAACATAGGAAAAACACTCTTTGACATAAACCACAGCAAGATCTTTTTTGACCCACCTCCTAGAGTAACAGAAACAAAAGCAAAAATAAACAAATGGGACTTAATTAAACTTAAAACCTTTTGCATAGCAAAGGAAACCATAAACAAGACAAAAAGACAACCCTCAGAATGGGAGAAAATATTTGCAAATGAAACAACAGACAAAGGATTAATCTCCAAAATATACAAGCAGCTCATGGAGCTCAATATCAAAAAAACAAACAATCCAGCTAAAAAATGGGCAAAAGACCTAAATAGACATTTCTCCAAGGAAGACATACAGATGGCCAAGAGGCACATGAAAAGATGCTCAACATCACTAATTATTAGAGAAATACAAATCAAAACTACAATGAGGTATCACCTCACGCCAGTTAGAATGCCTATTATTTAAAAATCTAGAAACAATAAATGCTGGAGAGGGTGTGGAGAAACGGGAACCCTCTTGCACTGTGGGTGGGAATGTAAATTGATACAGTCACTATGGAGAACAGTATGGAGGTGCCTTAAAAAACTAAAAATAGAACTACCATACAACCCAGCAATCCCACTACTGGGCATATACCCTGAGAAAACCATAATTCAAAAAGAGTCATGTACCACAATGTTCACTGCAGCTCTATTTACAATAGCCAGGACATGGAAGCAACCTAAGTGTCCATCGACAGATGAATGGATAAAGAAGATGTGGCACATATATACAATGGAATATTACTCAGCCATAAAAAGAAACAAAAATGACTTATTTGTAGTGAGGTGGATGGACCTAGAATCTGTCCTACAGAGTGAAATAAGTCAGAAAGAGAAAAACAAATACCGTACGCTAACGCATATACATGGAATCTTAAAAAAAGAAAAAAAAATGGTCATGAAGAACCTAGGGGCAGGACAGGAATAAAGACGCAGGAGTAGAGAATGGACTTGAGGACACGGGGGTGGGAGGGAGAAGCTGGGGTGAAGTGAGAGTAGCATCGACCTATATACACTACCGAATGTAAAACAGACAGCTAGTGGGAAGCAGCCGCATAGCACAGGGAGATCGGCTCGGTGATTCTGGATTACCTAGAGGGGTGGGATACGGAGGGTGGGATAGGGAGGGTGGGAGGGAAGCTCCAGAGGGAGGGGATATGGGGACATGTGTGTGCATATGGCTGACTCACTTTGGTGTACGACAGAAACTAACACAGTACAGTGAAGCAATTATACTCCAATAAAGATGTATCAAAGAAAAATTAACCAAGGATGTGAAAGCACACTGAAAAATGTAAAACACTGATGAAAGGAACTGAACAGACACAAATAAATGGAAAGCTATCATTGGATATATTGGATGCAAAGAATACTGTTAAAATGTCCATTCTACCCAAAGCAATGTTCAAATTCAAAGCAAGCCTGCTCAAAACTCCAATGGCATTTTACACAGAAACAGAACAAACATTCCTAACACTTGTGTGGAAACACAAATGACCCTGAATAGCCAAAGGGATTCTGAGAAAGCAGAACAGGCTGGAGGCATCTTGCTCCCTGACTTCACGCTTCATTACGAAGCTACAGTCCCAAAAAAGTGTGGAATTGGCACAAAAACAGGCGCACAGACCAGAGGAACAGAGCAGAGAGCCCAGGAATCAACCTACAGGTATGTGATCAGTTAATTCACAAGAAAGGAACCAAGAACACACACCAGGGAAAGGACAGTCCCCTCAATGAACGGTGCTGGGAAAACCGGATGCCACACGCCAAAGAACAACACTGCGCTCTGTCTACACCACACACAAAAGGGGCCAAAAACCCAGTTTTCCACATCAAGCCCTTCCCCTCCCGGGTCTTCTAAAGACGGACACCCTCAGTGGTCAGCCACGCACAGGAACCTTCTCCCTACTTTTCCTCACCTTCTCCCTCAGCGGCGTCACCTCCCGGCAGGTCCTGAGGAGACCAGGCTCCTGTCAGCATGAACTGGACCCCACAGTGTCCCACAGCTGAAGCCCCAGTGGGTCCTGAGGAGACCCGGCTTCCGTTAGTGTGGACTCGACCCCGGCTTGTCCCAAAGCCCGGCCGTCAGCATGGACTCGACCCCGCGTGTCCCAGAAGCCAAAGCCCCAGCGGGCCGTGAGGAGACGAGGCTCCAGTCAGCTGTGCGTGGAGCCAAGTCCACAAGCAGAATGCGCGTTCCCGCCGAGGGTCAGGGAGGCGGGCTCACGTTCCCTGCCAGCCAATGGGAATGTGCAGACCAAGCCGCCTCCCAGTTCACCTCCCGCCCCTGAGGGCACTTCCGCTGCATCCACTAAACTGTGGAAATGCAAACTGAAATACAGTCAAGTATCCCATGACTTCTCCAAAATAGTTAAGAAACAATTAACTGGAAACTGTATGAAATGAAATGACTGTAGACACAAACTTTAAAACACCAAATTCATGCAAATTTATTATCAGACATTTAAAATGCAAAGCTATCAAAATTACATAGAAACACAGAAGAAAATCTACATGACCTTGGGTTTGGTCTGTAGATCATGAGCTTTGAGTTTTAACACACAAACAGCCAATGCACAAAAGAAAAATAATATCGTGGACTTTATAAAAACTAAAGATTTCTACTCTGAAAGATCTTATTCAGAAAGTCAAAAGACAAGCCACAAACTGGGAGAAAAATATTTGTAAACCACATATCTGATAAAGAATTTGGACTAAAAACAGGCAAAGAGTTCTAAAACAACCCCATTAAAAAAAATGGGTAAGGGGCTTCCCTGGTGGCGCAGTGGTTGAGAATCTGCCTGCCAATGCAGGGGACACGGGTTCGAGCCCTGGTCTGGGAAGATCCCACATGCCGCGGAGCAACTGGGCCCATGAGCCACAACTACTGAGCCTGCGCGTCTGGAGCCTGTGCTCCGCAACAAGAGAGGCCACGATAGTGAGAGGCCCGTGCACAGCAATGAAGAGTGGCCCCCACTCGCCGCAACTAGAGAAAGCCCTCGCACAGAAGCAAAGACCCAACACAGCTAAAAATAAATTAATTAATTAATTTTAAAAAAATGGGTAAGGATTTGAACAAGACACCTGGCCAAAAAAGATATACAGATAGTAAAAATCATACAAAAATTATACAAAAATATTATATACTATTAGGGAATTAAAAACTAAAATCATGAGATATCACAGCACACCTATTAGGATTGCTAAACTCCAAAAATATGACAATATCAATTGCTGGAGGGTGAAGAACAACAGAAACTATCCCTTATAGCTGGGGGGGATGCATGTACAGCCACTTTGTAAGACAGTTTGGCAGGTTTTTTTTCCAAAACTAAACAAGTCTCACGTTGGGATCCAACAATCATGCTTCCAGTATTTAGGCAACTGCTTTGAAAATCTATGTCTAAAAGCAGACAAGGATGCAATTATGCACAGCAGCACTATTCATAATGGCTAAAAACCTGAAGATATCAGGATATCCTTCACTAGATGACTGCATAAG
Source organism: Balaenoptera musculus (assembly GCF_009873245.2). Lineage (NCBI taxonomy): Eukaryota > Metazoa > Chordata > Mammalia > Artiodactyla > Balaenopteridae > Balaenoptera > Balaenoptera musculus. The sequence continues at coordinate 90,444,649 of NC_045798.1, read as the reverse complement.
CAAAGTGGAGGACATCCATGTCAAGGCGAGCAGAATACACCACGCCAATATATGTCTCTCTGGCATAAGGATTATTTCAGTCTCATTCAAAAAAAGAAAGATAGAAAAAACTGAGTAGAGACTGACCTTTTATGAAGGACATTTATAAGGAAATCTCCATTTGTAACGGAGTGTCCCTCTTTGCACCAGAAATAGAAGGATGATTAAATCTCAAGTCACTCTTATCAACGGAGAAGTCCCGACTTAAATCTGCATACAATACCTTTGTTTACTGTGCTTTGCATGATAACCTGCCACTATTGGCTTCCCTGCTTCCCCAAGGTCTGTTGTTTTTATCTGAAGATGGTATTTGGTATTTAAGGTGATGGCTTTGGCCATTTCAGGGACTGACTCAATTTTTCTGGGTAGCTCCCCTGTATACAGGAGGTATACATGCTGTTAAACTTCTGTTTTTCTACTGTTAATCTGGCTTTTATTAGACGGCGGGGGTGGGGCTCAACCAAGAACCTAGAAGGACAGAGTGAAAATTGTTTTTCCTCCCATACACATGCAACGGAATACTACTCAGCAGCAGAAAGGAATGCACCATCAGCCTATGGAAAGACATGGATAAATCCCCAGTATATATTGTTAAGTGAAAGCATCCAGGCTGAGGAGGCTGCACACAGTATGACCCCATTGGTGACATTCTGGGAAAGGCAAAGCTACACAGATGATAAGCAGATCATGGGGTGGGGGATTTGAAGTGTTCCATGTGACACTCTAGGATGGATACCTGTCACTATGCATTTGTCTAAGCCCATAGATGTGTATAGCCCAAGGGGTCAATCAAACTCTATTCAAATTTAGTTATTTACAGTGTAGGGGTATTACAGGATGGAATACTCAAGGTGACCGAATCTAACTGTATTAGAAATGCATGGAAAAATCTCACTGTAGGGGATGGGATAAAAGGTGCTGACCTAAGTTAACTGTGGAAATGAACGCAATCTCTAAACTAAATGCAAAATGTACACAAACAGTGGACTTTATTTTATGGAGTTCTTTCCAGGGTGTAGCAGCTAACAATTCTGAAACCTCTGCACATGTAATCTGGAAAGGAGCAACGCATAGGTAAATGGCAGATAGTGGGCACCAAGCTCCTCATTGTGGGAGTGGGAAGTTACAGATAAGCAAGGGGAGAGCCTCTGCCCTCATAATACTTGGCTGAGCTTCCTGGGAGGATGGTGTGGGGAGTTCACTGGCCATAGGACATGCACAGATCTTTACACTGGGAAGGCTGTGAAGACATAGGAAACTCACACCCCATCTTTCCAACCATACCTGCTGCAAACACTCAGCCCTCTGTAATCAGCCAGTTGCACCTTTTTAGACATTCTTGCCCCCAGGCACATAAAGGAGCGTGAGGGTCTTGCATTACCTCTAAGCTGTCCCAGAATCCAGGCCCTGGGGGATGGAGCCAGGATGGGGGTGCCTGGGCTCCTGACCAGCAGGTGAGAGGAAGGAGGAAGACCAGTCCGGAGGACAGAGGTTCCCTCAAGTCTGTGAGCCCTGGAGCCCTGATCGGATTCACCCCCAGTGGGGACATGGGTGGGGCCTGCAGTGGTTCTGTTTTCCACCCGGGCCCCTTTGATGAAACCATGGCAGCAATGGGCCCAGAAGTCTCCTGGTGGTGTTTCAAACTGACACAGCAGTTTTACAAAGGAACAGGAGAATGAAGCTGAGCTCCTGACGGCCACTTCTTCTGGCTCTGAGTTGCTTCTGTCAGGCCCACAGACACATCCGTGGAGTCTGCTGTAACCCACCTTCCCCAGCCTGGTCTTTCCTCTCCCTCCCTGCGATGAGTCCCGTGACATTTCCAGCCCGGACCCCTCTCCCAGGCCAGACGCCTCTGTCCAGTCACTGCACCCCCATCTCACCTTGGGGGCTAACAGGGCCCTCAGGGGACCGGGATCCTGCAGCTCCCCACACCCAGGAGCAGCCCCACCTTCCCTGGTTGCTGAGCCCAGACACCGGGTGTAACCGAGCAGGACCCTATGGGGCCTTCCCAGGACAGACCCACCCCCCCCATATCCTCTGCTGTAGCTCCTCTCTGAAGTACCTGGATAACAGCATCTGATGCACGCTTCCTGAGTTGTTTTACAGACTTCTACCAGATGGAAGACATTAACTACTGTACTTGATGATCAAGAGCCCCCAGACCTACTGGCACCTAAGGATTGATACTGTTCACCACCCTGTTACCTCACCATCAACCAACCAGAGAATTGTGCACCAGCTGATCTCATACCCTGCGACCCCCTCCTCCATTCAGGGTTTTAGAGCACAGGCCACCTGGCCTCCTTGTATTGGCACTTTTACAATTAAAGCTGCACTTTCCTTCACCACACCCTGGTGTCAGTAGATTGGCTTTACTGCACTCGGGATAGCCGACCCAAGTTTGGTTCGGTAACACTGGGGCCTCCCAGGCTCTCATTCTCCTTGTGCCCTACTGACTGTCATCTGCTCCTCCAGAGTCCTGTTGCAGCAAAAATAGAAATGAAGTTTTCCCTCCCCTGAGAACAAGGAAAACAAAGGGAACAGCAAACAGGCTAGAGAAGAAACATAACCTGGCCTGAAAGAGTTCATCACTCCTTCTTTTACTTTGTCACTAATTTGTAGTAACTAGATTTGTACTTTACAAAGCTAACCTCACTCCCTGACACTATGTAATTTACATTCAGCACCCATCACCCCGAACTCTGTGTGAGTTACATCCCCTGCCTCTCACTGCCTAACCTTATTATGTCCAGCACTTACATTCTATACGTTCACACTAATTCCCCTCTACACCCACAGCCCTGGCCCAAGCCCGATCTAGTGCCTGGTTCCTCCATCAGGCCCTGACAAATCTCCCTGCCCTGCCCCCACGGTGCGTCTCACATCCCACCCCAACGTGGTCCTTCTGAAGCATAAACGAGACTGTGACTCTCTCCCACATGTAATCCCCAAATGTTTCCCCACTTTCGCTAGAGTATCTGCTGGGAGAGACATCTGCCAAGGCCCTGAGAGTCCCCGGCATCCCTACTGGGCTGGTGGCTCTTGGGTTCCCTGATACTGAGCACCTCAGCAGGCCAGGCGAGATGGCATCAAACCCCAGAACTGCTCACCTCAGGATGGGGCTGGCACTGCCGCTGCCTGATCAAAGAGAGCAGAGAAGGGTTCCCCAGCTGGGACACAAACTCTGCACGAGTGGCCTCTCCCTGAGCTATCGCATGTTCCCCATGGGACTTGAGGGAAGGAAGGACCCAGGCACATGTTAGTTCCTAAGCAGGATGCTGTGGGCTCAGTTGTGTCCCCCCAAATTCACATGCTGAATCCCTAACCCCCAGGACCCCAGGATGTGGCTGTATTTAGAGATGGGGTTTTTAAAGAGGTGATCAAGGTAAACTGAGGTCACTAGGGTGGATCCTAATCCAGTAAGACTGATGTCCTACCAGAAGAGATTAGGACACAGAAGATCATGTGAGAAGATGGCTGTCTACACACCAAGAAGAGAAGCCTCAAGGAAAAACCAGCCTGCAGACACCTTGATCTCAGACGGCATCCAGGACTAGGAGGTAGGTCTGTTGTTCAAGCTGCCTGGTCTGTGGTATTTGTTATGGCAGCCCCGAGCAGACTCACACACAGGGTAAAGAAGGTCTCACACTAGATAGCCCACTCTCCATTCCCCTGTATGTGAGTTACAGTAGCCTCAGGAACTGAGGAAGGTGTGCCCGAGGAAAGGCACAAGATATGAGATTTTAGGCATAACACGACTGCACTGATCTTTTTTTTTCCTATTTTAAAGATTTTTAAAATCTTTATTTATTTAATTTATTTTTGGCTGCGTTAGGTCTTCATTGCTGCACACGGGATTTCTCTAGTTGCGGCGAGGGGGGCTTCTCTTCACTGCGGTGCGCGGGCTTCTCATTGCGGTGGCTTCTCTTGTTGCGGAGCACGGGCTCTAGGCGTGGGGGCTCAGTAGTTGTGGCACACGGGCATAGCTGCTCTGCGGCATGTGGGATTTTCCCGGACCAGGTCTCGAACCCGTGTGCCCTGCATCAGCAGGCAGATTATCAACCACTACACCATCAGGGAAGCCCCATGACTGCACTGATCTTAAACGAGCCTGATCTACATTCACACGAGATGGTTTTGTCCTGTATATACACCCACATTAGCACCTTCAGTCTCAAGGGCAGACCTTTGTCTTCACCACCTCCACTGAGAGCATTACCTTAATCTGCTCTGAACCACCTCCTATAGGATTTCCAGAACCACAAAGCATCAGAGACTGCATGCTGCTGTGTAATCATGTTTCACAGGACCAGAGGCTGTGCGCCAGCTTCCGGGTGACCCTGCCACAGCAGAGCCGCCCAGCTGTCCACCAGAACCCACGTCCCTTTCTCCTGTTCACAGCCAGCCTGCACCTCCCAGCCTTCCCACCCATTGCAGCTCCAAATGGAAGTGCTGGAGGTGGTGAGGGCCTTGGCCAGCCTGTGTCCTAGGATGGAGGGCACGGTGCCATGTGGTCACCCCATCCCCTGCTGGTGGGAGCCCTCCACCTGAAAGCAGGGAAGAGAAACAAGGAGGACAGAGCCTGGGCCCCGACCCCCACCTGCCCTGAACTATCACATGAAGGGAACACAGACATCTTGAGCATCAGACTATTTTGGGGGGACACTTTGTTCCAGTAACAAACCTTTGCTTTAAAAACCAAGGTGCTTTACAGATCCCTCCCCAACTGTAACAGAAAGTGAGGCTTAATTTCATCATAGAATAAAGTTATGAGGAATTTACAGGCCAAAGAAACTTAGGTTTGGGATACTCAATTAGTGAAGAATCTAAACAGAGTTTGGGCTTGGAGCAGTAAATTAAAGAAGTACCAAGTGTTGTTCATATAGGCTTCTGCACCTTTCACATGAGAGACTTATTTCCTGCTTTCAAGGAGATAGAGAGTCAGAGTGTCCCTCTTGCATCAGCCATTTATTAAGGAACTGTAATTCAAAATAATTGATATGCCATTGTGGAGCACCCCTCCCTGAGACCCAACAATACACAGAGGTGGGAATACATGCATATATTTCCTTGCATTATCAGCTGAGCACTTTCAGCTCCTATATGTAACTTTTTCATAACATTCTCTAGTAAAAGGAACCAGAGCTCTTTGAAATAATGGCTGACACTAGGACTGACACAGTAAATATATGAGCCAGGACAATCTTGAATCTTATATCAGAAAAGAAGGAAGTATCAAGAAAAAAAATCCACAGAGTGGAATGATGTCAAAGGAAAACAGGAGCCAATGGAAAGAGCTCTCAATAGCCAAAGTAGGAATGAACTTAGCAACAAAATCTGGACTGCTGGATTATAACAAAAAGTTAAAAAAACAAAGAAAACAAACAAAAAAAACTGTCCACAGGTGTCCATGCTGGTAAAAATAAGTAACTGCATAGGGTTTTGTTTGTGTTTGTTTGTTTGAATCAATAAGGTTGAATAGAAATCTCCTATGTGGAAGTCCAAATAATTGATGTGGACTCTCAGCCATCCATGGACTGTGGAGGTGGAGATAACTCCTGTCTCCATACGTGCTGCTTCCCAAAGTAGCTTCCTCCTGAAGAAGACACACAGCACGGAAATGGGAAAAACTTAACTTCATTGTGGGGAAATCTGACAAACTACCTCAGCCAGGTGACCAAAGTTAATAGTAACAGTGATAAGTTGCCTTGAGAGCCTGTTCCCTTGATATAAAGTGATGAGAAAGCACTTTACCTCTGTGATCTGCTTACTCAAAACGCATAACTCAAGCCTAATCCTGAGAAAAACACCAAGTAAATTCCAATGCGGGACAGTCAACAAAGTATCTGACCAGTACTCCTCACCAATGTCAAGGTCATAGAAACAAGGACAGTCTGAGAAACTGTGAAAGCCCAGAAGAGCCTAAACAGACATGATGACTAAATGTCACATGATACACTGGATGGCATCCTGGAAGAGAAAAACTTAGAATGAAGGAAACCCAAATGAAATATGGATGTCAGTTAATAAGTGACAATTCAGATGAAAACTAGAATGAGAAACCTATTGCATCACACTAGAAATCTAGAGGAAATGGGTAACTTCCCAGTAAAAACACACATTAACAAAACGGAACATAACAAAGGAAAATACAAACACAACAGTTAAGCCACCAAAAGACCTCTTCCCCATTTTGCTTCTCCTTTCATTGTTCCGGGATTTCGCTCTCCTGGGACAGGGAAGGAACAGAGACACAGCAGTCTGGCAGTTCCCCTAAGTTCGGACCCTGCTCAGTGTCTTCATCTCTCCCAGCCATGCCCCATCCAGTAGGGCACCCAAGGGAGTCTCAGGGATTATTCGTTCTGATGTATCAGCTATGACTTTTTTGATTCCAATGGACTGGACACACTTACTAAAGTAAAATAAAACATTATTTTTAAACGATAGAAATAAATTAATAACTGCAAGAGACAGGTTTAAGAGTGGATTTGGACCTGGCAGTTCTGGTGGCTCACTCTCTTGCAGTGTGATCTGGTCTCCCTCCAATCCTTTGTCCTGCTAAATGCCTTTGGGTGGCCCCATTCACAGGAACAGTCTCTCTCACTGCATCCAGGGCTTCCAGAAACTGCAGGCGACACCCACTCAATGTCCATTTTAACAGAAAGAAGAGGTTCAGTTAAGGTCAGTGACTGTGGTCACCCATCCAGGGCTCTTGCTGTCCTCCCTTGATGGCAGGAAGCTCTTCCACTAGCTAAAATAGCAACTTTGCTGTTGGTGGTAAACTCAAGACTCTTGCTTTGGGCATCGGGGCCTCACATCAGAGGCTGGCCCTGATTGCCAGTGTACCTCAAAAGGCACACAGACTTCATTCGTGTCCCTGGGAGGTGGGAGCCCAGGAGTCACACCTGCCCTCTGACTATATTAATCACCCATCTCCACAGAACACATTTGCTCATTTTCCAGTCTCTGCTCTCTCCTTTACAGAGAACAGAAACCAAATGGTAGGTGGTAAGGAAACTGTTACTCAACGGAGCAGTGTCTCAAGGATGATTCTATACCGTGGAATCCACAGTTGGCTGGCTTTCCGGAGGCCGCAGGGACTGGGCCCCGGATGCACGTGGCTCCTGGAGACCACGTGGCCTCAGAGTGAGAACACCAGCTGGGAAGCCACTTGCTCCCATACCTTTGATTTTTAATGAGTATGAATGTCAAAGGTTTGCAACAACCCGAAGGCCAGAGGATTGCAGGGCCACGGTCTGCTGTATGCTGGTTGTGGCCAGGGCCACACTCAATGTCTGGAGGGTTACGTCCTCTCGGAAGGCTGAGAGGCTATGAGGGAGGAGGCCCTTTTCTCAATCACATGGATGTAGGGAACTGAAACATCCCAAGGGGCCGTCTACGCTGCCCAGGTAGCTGTTCAATTGCCCAGCAGCAAGGTCAGCTCAGTGATTGGCCACAGGGGCTTGACAGGGCCCAGGCAGGCCTGAGCTGGAGGACCACAGATGCCTGCCTGGATGGTCAGGGGTCAAGGGATATTCTGAGATTTTATTATCTACTACTGCCCACTCAAATGGGACAAAGGATGCAGCCAGTCCTGAAGGGCACCGCCAGCCCTCAAGAAGGCAGCATATGGGGGCTGGCAGCGCTACAGCCTTGCATGCATGCCAACATGTCCCACTGAGCGCACTGCGTGTCAGGGCTGGGCTGGAACCTGGGTCCGGCCCCACCCTCCCCATGTTGGCGGCGGGGGCCCTTCCTGACTTCTGAGGCCCTCCACAACCACAGACTGAGGTTAAGTTGGAGATGAAACAGCCAGCAACCAGAGCAGACATTTCATTCATCTTCTTTAGAGTCCAGGATGCGGAGAGGAAGCAGAGGCGGAGCAGAAAACCAACAGTCCAGCTCGACCCCGCGTCACTTGTACCAGGTGAGTCCCGTCCATCGTGCAGGCTCAGATAGAAGAGAGAGGGGAAGGCGAAGCAGGCCCATTAGATCGTGAACACTAGGTGTGTAAAGTATGAGTACTTTCTGGTTTTCTTTATATTTACAGGAATTTCTATTTTTCAATCATTAAGATACACTATTAGTAAAATAAAAAGATTAAAATTGTGTACACCTTTTCACACGCCCCTCACTAAATGTGAATTCTGTAGAAGGTACACATCTTCTGAAATCTCTTCTTACAAGAGTCACGGATTTACTTACTAAAAGCTGGCTGGAATCAACACAGGTGACTTTGCAGTTTTAGGATTGCCTGGGTCCGTGGCTTGCCGGGCTGCAGTTCCTACTTTCCAGCTCTGTAAGATGCAGGTGGAGAAGCAAGGGTGAGACCTGTCTCTCTATGAGCTGTTCAGCTAGGACTCTGAGGTACCTACCTTGTGCAGCACGTGGTAGCAGAAGCACGGGTCACAGCAGGAACAGAGTACTTGGTCTCGGCCCTTAGATGACCCAGAGAGGACATTACATACTCAGCCAACAACCAGAAAAGAGAGTCCCTTTATTAAAAAAAAAAAAAAAGGTGGGGTCGGGATGGCAGACAGGGAGCACATCACGGGGAGAGCCTAGGAGCAGCAATTTGGGGAGAGGAGAGTGAGGGCAGAAACGATGAGATCGGCTGTATAGGTCAAGCCATAGTGACAAGTGTCCGGATGGACGGCCTGAGTGCATGGTTTAGATCTTGCGAAATATGAGTAGGAAGGAAGGAGGAGGAGAGGAACCCAGGTTCTGCTACTTGCTTACCACTTTGAGGACACGAGGAATATGAAGATTCCGCAGTGAGTGAAAGTCTGGGCAGTTATTCTCCCAGTAAAATTGGGAGATCCAGGACTAATCAAGGAGAAGAAGACACCAGAATGGGATGCAGACATGTGGATATGGGGAAATGAACAGGACCAGAGATCAGAAGAGGATAGTCCGAGGGAACCCAGTGGGCTTCCAGTTTGTCCTTGGGGTTTTTAGTAGGACACGCTAGAACAGCTAGATTGGTTGCATATTGAGGACAGAAGGGCCTCTGGTTAAGACATTCAGCCAGCACCTGGGGTTCACCCAGGCCTGCTCTGACCTTCTGTTCCCCCTCTAACACAGGCCAACGAGATAGCTCTCGGCAAAACTGTGTTCCCACTGACCTCCCACCCACCTCAGTCAGGTCTTGCTGAACCCAGAGCACCAGGAATGCTGACCATCCTTGCAGTTTGGGGCCCCAAGGCTATAAGCTCACCCCAGCGGGCCAGCTCTCTGGGGTCCTTCCGGCACACTCCCGAGGGTAGTGACGGGGACGCAGCTGGAATCTGAGTCGCACAGTCTGCTCATTTCACCTTCACTCGTTACGAAAAAGGTCTTTACCCATGAAACATTCACCCCACTTTTGGTCCTTTAAAAAAACAAATTTTCTTAGGAACTATTACACCAAAGTATCTTCCGGAAAGCAAACGTTCAGCAATAAGATTTACTTCAGTACAATTTCATTTTATGTACATACAAGTGTACTTAAAGAGGACCATGTATAAAATGAGATGCCTAGTTTGCCATTTCTTTGAAGTCTGAGGCACCTGAGGTTTATGATTGTTCCTTTCATAGAGTACTGTATTCCCGCCTTTATCTCCAGACCCAAGGATGGGGAACAAAGGTGAAACAGGTCTGCACACTGCAAAATGTCTTCAGAAATCTGCAAACCCAGCTTCTTACAGGAGTTAAAGGTTAAGGACCAGGACAATGAAAGGGTGTGTGGGGGAAGGAATAGCAAGTAACCAAAACAAGGTGTCTGCGACCAGCCCACCTTCTCTGTCAGGAGCTGCACCTGGAGCTGGTCTCTGTGTTTGGGGAGCCCTTGTGCTTCACAGAAGCAGTGCTGAGCCAGGGCGGAGCAGCTGGCCACAGACACCACCTGCCAAGTACCTGTGGACCCACTCTCAGTCCTGAGCTAAGCTTAAACCATAATTACATTTATTTACTTATTTACTGTGACAGGCAACGTGCTCAGTACTTGGAGTGACTATATTCCCCCCCATTTTATTTTTTTAAACCACTTTATGAAGGTATCAATGACATACAGAAAGCTGTACATGATTAATACATGCAACTTTGTGAGTATGGAGACAGATTACACCCATGAAACCATCACCACAATCTACACCGTAAACATATGTGTCACTCCAAAGGTGTCCTCCCGACCTATTCATTCCTTTATTTATTATTATTCCTATTATCATCATTCTTTGTGTGTATGGTAAGAACACTTAAGATAGGAGCCATCCTCAGTAAATTTTAAGCACACAATACAGTATTGTTAACTACAGGCACCATATTATACAGCAGAACTCCAGAACTTGTTCATCTGGCATAACTGAAACTTTGTGCCCTTGGACTAGCACCTCCCAATTTCTCAGGGACTCAGAAGGGGTGACCTGTTGCCTCGGGCCTTGACAGCTGGGAGGAGGCAGAGCCTTGGCGTCTTCCTGCTCTGTCCAGACCTGTGCGCGGTCTGCAAATGCTCTGCCCCTGGCCGCAGCCCCTTGCTCACACGCCCGGGTATAAAACCCCAAGTTTGGACCCCAGGCCACCCATGCGTGAGTGGCAGAAACCCTTCCCCAGGGACCTCCCTCTGCCTCCTTTTTCTAGTCTTCTCCTCCCTCCCTCCCATGCCTCTCCTTGCTTCCCCGTGAAGAAGGAGCTGGTGGAGAAAAGCGAAGCCCGGCGGCTACAATGCACACACACACACACACACACACACACACACACAGTGCTCCCTGCGGTGAGGGCTGCTCTGAGTGGTCGGTGCGTTCACACATTAAGCCTCATGACGACCTCGGGAGGGCAGTCCTCACTGTTCCCCCATTTCACAGATGAGGGCCCGAGGCAGAGGACAGCAGTAGCGCATCCACCCTCACACAGGATGAGGCCCAGACGCCCCTAACCTGTGGCTCACCTGGCTCCAGCCACAGCCGCCTCGGGTTCTCGCAGACTCTGCTGGGTCTTTTCCACAAATCCCTTCGACACCTACAGGCTCTTAACTAATCTACGAGGGCAAGTTACTCAAGTTCGTCTGAAAAACACCCCCCCCGCAGGTTTCTAACCAGCTATGAGCACGGGAAAAACTGAAGACAGATGGGAGAGCCCAGGTTACAGAAGAGGTTGAAGCAGCTGCTTCGTTGGCACAGTAGGAGAAGGGAGAGCTTGGCAAGGAAAAGAAGGTGCGTGGCTGGGAAGGAGGGGCGTGTGGACCCTCTCAAAGCCCCGTCCTCCACTCAAGCACAGACTTGGACCAAGCCCAAAGCAATGTGAGGACTCTGCAGTCAACAGGTTGAAGAAGGCGTACACCCTGGACCAAGGCCAAGTGCCAGCCAATGTCTTCAGAAGGGAAGAAAAATATAAAGTAGGTAGCTCTGCTTGGAGTCTTTGAGATTGAGCTGCGAGGGGCAGACCCCAGCATCATGCCACTCCAGCACATGTTCATGCCCAGAGGTACCTTCTCCACGGGGAACTGTGGACATTTGTAGAACATATCTGCCCTTTTTCTCCACAGAAGAAGAACCTGAGAGTCAGAGAACTGAGGTATCCCGTGGAGGAGCACACACCGTTTACAGGTTGTAAATAGCTTCAGGAGGTCACCACTGCTGACCAAGCCCCAGCTGCATGCGCATTTAGGCACACAGGCGGGTCAAGAGTCAGGCAGGGTCCTTTTGCAAAGCTGCCCCACTAAGCTTCCACTCTAATAAGGTTTTGGTTACAGAAATGCATACTCATGGCAGAAGTTTTTAAAATGCAGAAGATAACTGAGAAGTAAAAATTCCCTGTGATTCCCTCCCAAGAGATACCGCCACTAACCTACTGATCCATCCATCTCCTTTCAGCCTCAGGCTGAGCCCCTCTGACCTGGACGTCAGTCTGGCGTGGACACCACACCCCGCACTAGCCCTCGATGTCCAGTGCAGAGTGGCCAGCGTGCTGGGGCTTGGGGATGGGGTGGTCTGCGCCTGGGAGAGCCCTCTGAAGAGGGCAGCTCCTGAAAGGCCCAGGCCGCGGGGCACGGTGTGAGGCTGCGTCGTCGTCACACCTCTGCTGCTGACCAGCGGGTACCCGGAGCCTCGCGACTCAGGGGCGCTCCGCACAGCAGCCATCCACCTCGCTACTAATCGGCCTGATTCGTCTCTTTCTACCCCAAATACCACCCTGTAGCATTACCAGTGACGCCAAGACCACGCCTGCTAGCGCCAAATCCAGCAATCCCCCCTCCTGGCTTTGCAGACCCTGCTCTACAACAGCGGGGAGCGTGGGGGTGAAGCGCACTCTGAGTGCACAGAATTCGGGGAGCTAACGAGGCCCTCAGGCCCCGACCCCTAAAGCCAGGGCACCGGGTCACTCACCAGCAGCGGACAGCAAAGGCCCTTAAATCGGAGCAAGCTACAGGAGAGGACCATCGCCCCCTTGTGGGCAGGAAGGGGGTTGGGCTGTCTCCTGAGCTTCTCCTGGAGGCCAGCATTGCCACATGCATAGGTTTCTCACCCTCAGCACTGCTGACATTCTGGGCTGAATCGCTCCCTGTGGTGGGCTTTGTCCTGGGCATTGCAGTGTGTTTAGCAGCGTCCCTGGCCACCTGCCACTAGCCCACCCTCCAGACATTGCCAGGTGTCTCTGGGGAGGGAGGGTAAACTGTTCTGTTCAGGGACCCCTGCACTCATCCTGCCGCTCCAGCCAGCCCAGGGGCCACCGCGCCTGCAGGACTCACCTCCTAACCAGGCATACCGCGGAGGGTGGGCGGGGAGGGTACAGGCTGGAGTCTCTTCTCCCCCAGAGTTGGCATCCAAAAATCCTAACTGCTGATTCTGCAACTCCCATGAGGTTGACATTTCTCCCCTCTCTTATCAGGGGCTTGAAAACAATTTATCTCTCTGTGGTTTCATTATTAAATCCCTTTTCTTTCTGATGAAAATGCCTTTGGTCCCTAAATACATAGAAGTTTAAGATTTTAAGTGTACTGCTACTTCTATTTTAGATACTGATGACTATGAGGGCAAACCTAGGCCTTTTGGGAAACACATTTTTCTGGGTCTATAACATGTTTCCTTTTTGATACTGGGGGGCTCGGGTAGCAGTTTGGGATGGATTATTTGAAGCCAAAGATTTGAGGATTGCATCCTTACACCTGCCTATTTTCCCTCTCAGTCTCCATCTGAAACTAGCCTGGATACATGGAAAGTGTGGACCTCGGCAGCCAGGATCTCAGTGAAGGGACGCCGCTGGCTGAGCTCTGTCCATTCATGTGAAGGGCAAACTGCTCACTCCTGAACCTCTCCACCTTGGACCAGGTGTCGCATTGCAGGGAAGGTACAACCTACAGACACTTTTATTGGCAGACCTCTTTAAAGATTTCAAAGTGGGCCCACATGGTGTCCTCTTGTTGCCAGGATATCGCCTTGGAGTAGGCGAGGGAAGCACTGTGGTGCCTACCTTACAAAGAAAGAAAGCTGAAGCTCAGTTAAGTGACTTGTCCAAGTTGACCTGGATCCAGGTCCTTCATAAGATGCCTGCAGGACACACAATGGAAATATAAGGCCTCCGCACATTCCCAACACCTCTGCTGAGAGACTCCAAATTTAACTTCATTTAAATCTCTGGATACCTGACTGAGGCAGCTAGCTCAGAGACAACTAACGGAACAGCAATCAACATCTTGTATCTGGCCTGTGGGGCAAGCATGCACCTGCCAGCCATAGAGAGCCTCCCAACGAGGCCTCCCAGGGCTCTGTGATCCCACGGTGTGTGTCAGGCCAGGACCTGTGGAGAGCTTTTCAATTATGCTTCTGAACTTTGAAGAGATTTTTCCACCCGAAGGCTCCGCTAGGCAAGTTGGTTTGTCTACACCCAACCCACCCACAGCCTTGAAGCTCTAAAGGATCCTGTTCAAGTCTCAGCTGGACACTCAGCCTCCACACGCAGCCAGGCAGCTTTCCCAGCCTTTCCTCCTGCTGACCACGCCAACCAACAAGTGACCGGCAACAGATGAGATGAGAGATGGGTGAGAAAGGGTGCAGATGTTCAGGTGCAGATCGTGCTGCAGCGGGCCTGCGGGATCACTAACAAGTGCCACGGGAACACTTGCTATGGGGCCTCGGACCACATGGGCCACACACGTGGCAGAGATGATCTCTCCTCCACCAAGCCTGGATTCCTGTGGCTTCCAGACTCTCCTCTCTCTTCTGCCGCAAGGGTGCTGCTCACCCCCCCCCCACCCCGCCTCTATCCCTCCTTCTTAAAATGTCTGGGTGGGAGCTCGCCGCGAGCATGCCCGGAACCTCTCCTACCCGCACCAGACGAAGGTGCCCACTGTCAGCCATGACCTGGGACTCTCCTCGGGGCCAAAGACCTGCATTCAGTTTAGGAAATTTGCCTTTGAGAGAAAGTCAGCACCTCTGTACACAGTTTACTCTCCCACTTGCCCACTGTGTATCTCTGACATTTTTCTGTTCTACCTGGAACTTATTAAGTTTTGCATAGATGGCAAACTAATATACCAGGTCCTTTCTAGCTTTCAGACAAGTGGACATCCTCAGCCTGCTGTCTGGAACAGTTTTCTCCTGACTCTCTGTGGAAATTTCTCAGCATTTTGTTTGCCTGCTTACTTCACTTGTGCCTTGTTGTGGAACTCTGTCTACATGTCTGGACCACTGGCCGCCCTTCCCTTAAGGGCGGGGGCCGTGAATCGCTGCCTCTCTGATTGTAGTCCCTGGCATGTAACAGCATATTTAGTAAAAGGAAATGAAAATTAGAGTTTGCGTACTGCAGTTTGGCAATCTATATTGAAGGGTTTAGGGATAGGTGTGATTTATGGCCTAGTAATTCCATTTTTAGGAGTTGATTCTAATGAAATCAGAAATAAGAGAATTCAACAAACACAGCATTATATAAAACCTAAACATTGGAAACATTCTAAATATTCAATAATGGAACGATTAAAAATTATACCTGTATTCATATATGCAGTTATTAAAAACTATATTTTCTAAGAACATTTAATGAAAATGCTTTTTTATATAACATGAGGTTAAAAAAAAAGCAGGTTGTGAAGCTGGTTAAACAGCATGATCAAAATTTTGTGAAATATATAAATATATATGCAGAAAAATGAAATACAGGTAAAATATACCAAAAAGGTAATACAGTTGATTGCTGAGTAGTATGATTATGGGTGATTTTAACTTTTTTCTATTATGTGTTTGTATTCTCCAGATTTCTTTTACAATGAACTTATAGTACATTTATAATTACATAACTTATAAATTATAGTCATTTATAGTATATTTGATAATAATTTTTTAATTGGTTAGGTTACCTAATATTTATTTGTTTTTTTCAAAAAGCCACCTCCTGCATTTATTTATTGATTCTATTATTCTTTTCCTAATTCAATCTTTCTACTTCCCATCCTACAATTTTATTTTATTGTTATTGTTTTAAATTTTTAAATTTGATCATTTACTCATTTATTTTCATTCTCACTTATTTATTAGCATAATTACTTACTATAACATTTTCCTCTGAGCACTACTTGAACTATATCATATACACTCCGATCTATGGTTTTTCATTATTACTTTAGATATTTTAATCTGATTTTTATTTACTCATTTATTCAACGTGTGTGTATTTTCATAACAGTCTGAGTTCATAAAATTAGTTTCCAGACAGTAAGGATTTTTGTTGTGGTGTTTATTTTCTCATTTTTTCTTTCATTCCTATTTTTAAAACATTGTGACCACATATACATATCAATATCTATCTATCTATCTATTGATACATATATATTAATACTCTTTTTTTATACTTTGGAATTATTAGTGTTTACAAACTAATTTAGGGATCAGCAAACTTTTTGTATAATGGGCAAGACTGCAAAAGTTTTTGAGTTTGTGATCCATGCAATCTCCCTCTCAGCTATTCAGCTTTGCACCTGGAGCACAAAGCCAGCCACAGACGTGAAAGAATGAGCATCCCTGTGTTCCAATAAAACCTTATTTACAAAATCAAGCAGCAGAGCAGATTTGGCACATGGGCCGTAGCGTGTGGCCCTGTCCTAACATATGTCCTGATACACAGTTATTTTGTGGATGTTCTATGAAAACTGCAAAAGGACCATTGTCTGTATTTAGGCACAGAATTCAATAGTTATATAAGTTCAAATGACTACGTTTACTATTCGTTACCTATTACTGCGCATTTTAACAAAGGTACATTAGTTAATTTCCCATTCTATTTCCTGCCATTTTGTTTTATGGACGCTGATCCGTGTAGCGTTCATATGTATTAGATCTTCATGTTGGCATATACCATTTTTCATTATGAAGGACCATTTCCATTATGAAGGCTCATTTCCTTTTGTGTGTGTGTCCAAGATATAGAGCCTTTTACTTAAATATCATGTAAGAGATGTCTAAAGTCTGTACAATGACTGAGTAAGCTTAATATAACAGGAGTAAGGAATAACATTATTCCCAAAGAAAAATTTTGCCCATATGACTTGTTTTCCTTAAAAAAAAAAATCCTCTCATCTGTGGTATCTGAAGGCTCATTTTCATTAAATGAGGTAATGCCTTTGTCCCTAAAGCAACATAATCTTAAATTAAGAACCCCCATTTTCTCCCTTTTACTGATATTTTAAATTTCATCCTTTCTATGTCACTTTGTTGTAGTTATGTCTCTTGTTTACCGTTTTTTTAAAAAATATATTTATTTATTTATTTATTTGGCTGCGTCGGTCTTAGTTGCTGCATGCGGGGATCTTCGTTGCCCCTTGGGGATCTTCGTTGCGGCGTGCAGGATCCAGTGCCCTGACCAGGGATCAAACGTGGGCCCCCTGCATTGGGAGCGTGGAGTCTGAGCCACTGGACCATCAGGGAGGGCCCCTCTTGTTTACTGTTTTTGACTGGGTATTACTTAGTGAACAAATCTGAAAGTCTTAAAATAGGTGAATTTTTATCTCATTCACATTTACAGGCATGACAGATGTATATATATATATATATATATATATATATATATACTCTCAGTTCCTATTTACTTTATTTTTTCTGTCTACAGAATTTAATAAGTATTTCACAACGTGTTTGCATTCGTTTCACACACTCTCTCTCTCTCTCTCTCTCTCTCTATATATATATATATACATAAAATGTTCTGAAAATTTGGAGGGGTTATATTGTTTCCTAAATTTGTTCTTGATTACATTTATTTTTTAACGTAGTTTAATTTTTTTTTTAGAAATTTATTTTTTATTTATTTATTTTTGGCTGCGTTGGGTCTTTGTTGCTGCATGTGGGCTTTCTCTAGTTGCGGCGAGCTGGGGCTACTCTTCGTTGCGGTGCATGGGCTTCTCATTGCGGTGGCTTCTCTTGTCGCGGAGCACTGGCTCTAGGCGCACAGGCTTCAGTGGTCGTGGCACGCGGGCTCAGTAGTTGTGGCTCACGGGCTCTAGAGCGCAGGCTCAGTAGTTGTGGGGCACGGGCTTAGTTGCTCCGTGGCATGTGAGATCTTCCCGGACCAGGGATGGAACCGGTGTCCCCTGCATTGGCAGGCGAATTCTTAACCACTGCGCTACCAGGGAAGTCCTTGATTACATATAAAACCATACATTTAACTAACACACCCTTCTGTATGTATAATAATTAAATTAGCATGTTTGTATTTCCTCTTCCTTTTCCTCCTATGAATTTACACTAAGAAAAATTATATAATAAACTAAAATTGGATTGTAAACTCGTATAGTATACTTTACAATAATTTTGAAACACCTATTTGTCCTGTGTTCTTAGCTTCATTACAAATTCCTCAAGAGCGAGGATGTTGGTTTTGGCAGCCCCGCTTCCAGAGCTCTCTAGATAATAAGTACTCATGTCATTGCTAACAACTGATGACCTCTTTCTCCTAACATGTTCTTTTTTCTACCAGCCGTGGCAGAAGTCTTCCTTCTCATCAGACAGGCCTATAAGATGCTTCTGACCCTTCCCTATCCCTTTACTTCGGCCTGTGCTAGACTATGCCTTAGGAGTTTGCCTCGGGCAGAACCTTCGCCCAGACCATCTACCACCTGGCAGCTCCTACGGACACGTGGACCCAAGGGCGTCACGCCTCCTATGATTCCCCTATCATCCAAGACAACGTTAAAGATCACCCAAAATCAGCCCCCCTCCTTGGCCGACTGGTGGAGGCAAACACAAGCTTGGCGGGAGCGAGCAAGGGAGAAAAAGCGTGGGCGCCGAGGTGGGAATGAGGCGCCCCGCGTGGGTCAGCGCGGCGTCTCTTCCCCGCTCTTGATTTTGCGGACTGGAGCACGCACCTACCCGGGCGAGGCGTCTTTGGGGGCGGGTCCGCGGGGCGGGGCTGGGGGAGGGTCTTCGGGGCACAGGGCGGGGATTGGCGGCGGGTTCTGGGGGGGCGGGTCGGCGAGCCCTGGGCGGGTCGGCGAGCCCTGGGCGGGGCGTTGGGTGAGTCCTCGGGGCAGGGGGCGTGTCCTCCAGGCTCGGGAGGTGGATCCTCAGGGCGCGAGTCTGGGCCTTGAGGCTCGTGGGGCGGGTCCTCGGGAACGCGAGCCGGTTTTCTCGGCGTGGGGCGTGTCCTCGGGGAACAGGTCCTCGGGACGCGGGGCAGGGATTGGCGACGGATCCACGGGACGCGGAGCAGGACGTGGGCCCTTGGGCCTCGTGGGGGCGTGTCCTCCGAGCTCCGGGCGTGTCCTCGGGGTACGAGTGCTGGCGACGCGGGGCAGGTCGTCGGCGCGCGGGGCGGGGCGTGGGGGCGGGTCCTCTGGGTGCGGGGCGGGGATTGGCGGCGGATGCTCTGGGCGCGGGGCGGGGATTGGTGGCGGATCCTCTGGGCTCGGGGCGGGACGTGGGTTCTAGGGGCTCGGGGGGCGGGTCCTCGGGGCGGCGCGCGCCGGCTTCCCCCGCTCCTCCCGCGCGCGGCCCCTGGAGTGCCCAAGGCGCGCGGCCAGCCCAGCTCGGGCCGCTGCACTCTAGCTGCCCCGCGGCCGAGCGAGCGCGGGCCGGGGTCGGGGCCGCGGCGGCGGGTTTTGCACCCGGGGTCCTTCTGCAGCCCCCGTAGCGAGGAGCGAGGGCGAAGACGAGGCTAAGCGGGGCCGGAACCATGAACCGGAGTTTCCACAAGTCTCAGACCCTGCGCTTCTACGACTGCAGCGCGGTGGAAGTCAAGAGCAAGGTGAGCCGGGGGCCGGCGGTCTGCGCCCCCCACCCCCGCGAATGAATGGGCACCCCGAAGGGGACTGGGAGGTGCGAGACGGGCCGGCGCCAACTTTGGAACGCGGCGCCGTCCGTGGGATGTGCAGGGGTCCCGCGATCCTTCCCGCCCCTGCGCGCGCACAAAGCCCGGCACCCCGATAGGGTTCAGCTGGAGCCCCGGCGCTCGGAGGGCCGCGCGGCCGCCTGACCCTCTGCGAGAGCGGCTCTTTTGTTCCACAAGCTGGCGGCGACCCGGCGCGCCGCACGGTGGAGGGGCGACATTTCCGGGGCGACCCGGGGGCTGCTCGGATTCGGGGCCGTGGAGGGGCCTCGGGGGCCCGGGCCAGGGGAGGGCCCTGGCCGCGCCGCCTCCTTCATTGCGGAGGAGTCTCGGAACCGGTGAGGGGAGACGGGCAGCCGGTCCCCGATCCCCGGACCGGACCCCCAGCCCCCGGCCCGGCCCTCTGTACCAGTCCCTCAGCCTCCCGGCGCGCCCCAGGCCCAGATTGCCCGGGCGCGCCGGGCCGGCGGCCCCTCCCGCTGCCCGCGCCCCGGCCCCAGCGTGCCCGAACTTGCGGGTTGCTGTGCGCGTTTGGGTAATTGGCTGATAGGATCTGGCGCTTCTGCCCTTTGCGGGGGCGGCTACTTCGCGGCAGACGCTTTTGTCTGCGAGGGTCTCAGTGGTGGACCCCGCGGCAGAGCAGGAGCTGCAGTTGTTCAGGGTCCTGGAGGGAGGGGGCCCAGCTTACCGCTGCCTGGGATCCGGCTCTCGCCCGTTCTCTGCGCGGCCCCCGCCTCGGTCAAGCAAGGCGGAGGAGACTGAGTGGTTGGTGGGAGGGGGCCGGACTCGAGGGTGGGTTCTGACCTCCAACTCTGTGCACGCTTGGGTCGCGGGGCGTGTGTGCCCCGGTCCGGTCTCTGGGAAGACGAACCCGGCGGCCCCCTGCCTGGGCTGCCCCTACCGGCCAAGGGGCGTCCTTTGGCGAAGGAGTTACAGGGCTTCCTCCGAGGACGGGGGATTCTCTGCGGGAACCCCACTGCAGTGAGTTGCGGCATTTCATCACCATCTTGTTGGACAGTCTTTTTCGGAACCCCTCATCTCTAAGTACCCCGTATGCTAATTCTGGGACCCTCGACCCGCACTCCTCCCCGCTTTTAGCCCCAGAGTGCCCACACCCCGGAATCAGAAGTGCCCGCTATGAGTTGTGTGGGGGAGAAGAACCGACAGGCGTTGAGTGGGAGCCCCAAGTAATTGACGTTTCTTCAACTCAGTGGGAAGGTGGCTCATTGTCCCCTGCAATAGCCACTGAGCACGTGTGGTGTTTCGTTTTAACTGTTTATTTTGAGATCATCATCGATTAACAGGCAGTTGTGAAAAAGAATACAGAGACTTCCCCAAAGGTAACATCTTGTATCACAGTGTCACATCCAGGGCCTCATCAGACTTGTTCACGGGGTGTTTTTGGGTCACACACTTTTGTCGTGTGCGCATTCCTGAGACCCAGCACGGTCACAACACAGACCACTTCGATCGCAAGGGTACCTCCTGCTGCCCTTTCACGGTGGCAGTTTGGTTCTAAGTGATTAACATCACATGCTGTTCCTGAGTCTCACTGGCCACATTCCCTGTGCTCAGTAGCCACGGGCGGCTTGCAGCTGCCTGACCAGATGCAACTCCAGAGGGTCCGTCCAGAGGGACAGCCCTGGAGGAAATGTCCTCACCAGGCCTTATCCTGCAGTTCTGGACTGTGGACACTGTGAGGGCCCCTGGGGACTGGAGAGTAGGAGTCTGCCTTTGCCTCTCCTGGGGAGCTGGGGGCTGTGGGCATTCGGGTGGCCCAGCGGGTTGCCTCAGGGTGCCCCACCTTCTTAACGCCCCAGTGAAGAAGGGGCACTGCCCCATGGCCCAAGCCTGGGTTCAAGTTCAGACGCATTGAATGCTCCACTGGGGGTGAGTGGCAGAGCGAAAGTTTTGGTTGAATTTGGGAGCACCCCTGGCAGGCCACACCAGCCTGGGCCCTGCTGGGCTGGCTGGTTATACACACACCACCACGGCCGACCCCTGCCCTTTCGGAAGAGGGGGCTTGCCTTACTGTTTGTCCAGAGGGTCCACGTGGCTCGTCCCTCTGTACACGCCCTCCCACCCACCCACTTGGTAGTGAACACTTGCACGCATGGAGTCCATCTCTGCAGGGAGCCTTAGTCCCGCTGCTGATGTCAAAATATGGGAGGCCAAACGTTACGACAGTGATGTCTTTCTACCATCTAAAGGTAGCACCGTAACACCTGGGTTTGTATGTGGAGAAAGTGGTGCCCGGGAGCTGAGTCCCTTTGGAGTTCTGCCACCTACCCTTTGGAGTTTTCAGGCAAGTTATTTAACTCTTCTGAGCCTTAGTTATTTCATCTGTAAAATGGTCATTGTACCTATTCTGCTAGCCTTCCAGGATCAGATGAGGTAATGAAGTACTTTTAAACTGCAGAGCACCCACAATTCTAAGAGTTAAGCGCTGCAGATCAGGGTTCTGTGGCATTTCAGGATATCAGGTCTGAAAATCTGATCCTCTCAGAATTTTTGGCATTAGCCATCTGCCACAGCTGGTCAATTCCCAGAGCCTCGGAGACAGAGACAGTATCTTGACCTAGTGGCTCTTCCCCATCATATAGCCCCTGACTCTTCCCCAGCATTTCTGTTTTAATACCTGTGATGCATCTATTTCTCTCCCCACCAGCTGCATGCACTTCTTTTTTTTTTTTTTAACATCTTTATTGGAGTATAATTGCTTTACAATGGTGTGTTAGTTTCTGCCTTATAACAAAGTGAATCAGCTATATGTATACATATATCCCCATATCTCCTCCCTCTGTGTCTCCCTCCCACCTTCCCTATCCCAGCCCTCTAGGTGCACGCACTTCTGATTCCCCAGTTTTGGTTAATGGGGCCACCATTTCACACTCACTCTGACTTTTTCCTCTCTCCCTGTAAGACCTGCAGTGGGGAGGGGCTGTGCAGCTGTCTGAGGGAGCATGTTTCAGGCCGAGGGGAGCAAGTCTTGGCCCATCAGAGGGGCAGCAGGAAGGCCAATGCTGGGGGAGGGGTCTACAGGGGCAGAGTAATTGGGGATGACTTGTTTGAGGAGAAGGCAGAAGGCCGCCTGGGGCCATTGTGAGCCACATGCCTGAAAAGCCTAGAGGAACACAGCTACCCATCTCCGCAAGCTGCTGTTCACTGAGCCCTCACCCTCTGGCTGGAGGCCCCTGTGTTAAATGAGGCCCATTTTTTCCCCGGTTTCCTTACCCCTCAGGCCTCATCCGTGTTCTCTTCAGCCTCTGGGCCCCGTTTATGTGGCTTAACCCCCACCTGAAATGTTTTCTCGAAGAATCTGCCCTATCCTGATGACCCTCTCCTACAAGGCCCACCTGATGTCTTCACCAGGCCAAGCTTTCTGCATCCTCTGACCCCTTCCCCGTGTTTCTGTCATCTTATGGCCTTTGTCACGGTGCTGGTGACAGGAACCCAGGACTGTGTTTACACCCCCATGGCTTGTTGTATCCATTGTGTGGGGGGAGAGTAACACCTCTAAAGGTTTTAATCCAGTTTTGGCTGCTTGGTTTAGATAATGTTGGAGACTTTTCTGCATTCTAAACAAATGCATTACCATTGTAGAAAATGTAGAAACCATAACAGGCACAAGGGGGTAATTCTCACATCCAAAGTGTGGTCGCATGTCCTTCTGACCCTTTATATGCATGTATACATGCAGATGTCTTTGTTTTACAGAATCAGTCATATTTTACAGGTATATTATTCTGTAGCCTTCAAGTTTCCACCTTCAACTTAACAGTGAAGTGTAAAGTGTTTTCTCATGTCATTAATATTTTTAGAAAACATATTTTTGAAATGACTACGTAGTATTCCATCTTATGTGTAAACCATAATTAATCTAACTAATATCCTATTGGGTTATTTCCAGTTTTTTCCTAGAATAAACAATGCTGTGAATAACAACTTTGCATTTAAATCTTTATATAAAGAGTCCATGTAGAATGTATATCATAAAAAGCATACAAAGAATACTGATTCCCTTAATTCAGTGCAGAACTTTTATTATTTCTTTAGGACAGATTCCTAGAAGTGAAATTACTAAGTGAAAAGTATGCACATTTTTAAGGCTTTGAGTACATATTGCTGAATTTACTTCCAGAAAGTCTCTTCTATAAATGTGTATACCTTGTTTCATATCTAGCCCTCTCCCTGCCTCCAGTACTGGGTATTTTCTTATTCTTTCCCATTTAGATAAGTGAAGCACTACCCCATTTAATTTGTATTCTTGGGTTATTAATGAATAGAAAATTCTTATATTTGTTAGCTATTTGTATGTCTATTTTTAGCTGCCTGTTTCTTTCCACCCTTCTTTTTTTTTTTTTTTTTTGGTTAGTGTTCTTATTTTTTACTGAGTTATGGAGCCGCTTGTCCACAGGAGATTTTCCAATCAGTGCAGCTGGTGCTAGGTGACAGTGTTCCCTGTGGTCCCACATCTTGTCTCTGCTGAGGTTGTTGGCTGCCTGGCCATGCCCTTCCATCTGGGGGCTGGAGCCTGGGCCAGGCCCTCCCCGTCGGGTGGCTGGGCACTTGCCTCCTGTGGGCCAGTTGAGAACCGCCTGACACGGTTTGACTCACCTGTGTGTTTGGCTACACCCTTTTAAGATTCCGGTTTTGTTGTATCTGTGCATGTCTGTGTTTAAACAGGTTCTGTAAGTTGATTTGGGAAGTTGCATCTAGAGGAGACTCTCGTCAGGGACCCAGGTGGGGAGTGTCAGTCTGGTGGGCACAGATGGTGTTGCTGCCTACCTCCTGTGGGTCTGTGGCCCGTGAGCAGCAGAAAGCCCTGTGGGCCTTCCTAGGGGCACCCCAGTTAGCAGGGGTTCAAGCCCTTTCCTAGGACCCATGACATTTCAGATAGAGGGCTCTTCCAATTTTAGGGAAGGAAAGGAGTGTCAGGGCCTGGGAGACGCAGCCATTCAAGGTTGCTTCTAGGTGTCAGGAGCTCTGATGTTTGTGAATCACATCCTGAATCGGCGAAAATAGAGGGGCATCCTGCCTCTTTCCCATGAAGGGGCCTCCTGGACTTTTAGAGGCAAGCAAGGAAGGAGCTTGGAATGACGACGGCAGAGGCATCTGTGAAAGGGGCCTCAGCGGTCTGGGAGTTGCATTAGGTCAACTAGCCGTTTCCATGTTTATAGGCTCCCCACTTCCTCTCGGCAGATTTCTCCTCAGCTGTGAACCTGGGGAGCAATGCGAGTTGCTGTGCCCCTTTCTAGCCCCAACACACAGCCTGTAGCCCTCATCTGAGGCTGCCCTGAACACACTGGGGCTATAGAGATGGTCCGGGCTGGATGCTGCCCTCTGTGTAGAGGTTGCATTCAGAAGTATTTCTTAATGTTTGGTTAACCACATACATATATGTTCTAAATACATTACAAATAA
Source organism: Balaenoptera musculus (assembly GCF_009873245.2). Lineage (NCBI taxonomy): Eukaryota > Metazoa > Chordata > Mammalia > Artiodactyla > Balaenopteridae > Balaenoptera > Balaenoptera musculus. The sequence goes on along the minus strand of NC_045798.1, from coordinate 90,419,899 downwards.
TAATTCATTAATCCCCATCACAACCTTGCCAGATGGGTTCTGTTCTAACCTCCATCACACAAGAGAACACTGAAAAATCAAGGTGGTTCCACTAAGCTGGCCCGGGTCAGCGAGCTCAGGCACTTTGGCTCCAGACCCCGTGCTCTTTACCGTGGACGGTCTGTGGCCCTCAAGTCCAGGTCCGGATACTGACGCACGTGTTCACAGCTCACCCCGTGTAGGATGAGGCAGTCCCTCTCGGGCTGTCTGGATCTGGAGTTTGGAAGGGTTAGGCCTAGTGCTTTGGGGGAGGAAGTTCTACTTTTCTTCCATCCCGGGAGCAGGTTCTAGCCGTGTGGCCTTGAGGGAAGTCCAGCGTTCAGTAGTTACTCTTAAAAACCTACCATCCATTGATGTATTCATTTACTGAGCAACTACAGTGTGACAGGTGTGGGGTTCGTGCTGGGGTACAAAGGTAACCAAGACAGCCAGCATCCCCACCTTAAAAACGTGTGATCCAATGAAGGATCAGTCGCTGGTGGGCATATCGGAGTGGGTGGATGCGGGGGTCCTTCATTCTGATATCCAAAGTGTCACCAAATCCACAGTTTCACATCTTGAGACCAGAGGTTTCCGGTGCATCCTGGCCATCCTGCCCACATAGCAAGACCAGTCACGGTGCTCGGGCATCCAGGAACTGCTCTTATCTTCTCTGGCGTCAGCAACAGCGGTGCCTGCGCGGGCTGCTTTGAGATGAGTCAGAACATCTCCCCTCCTTGCTTCCAGAAGCAGCTGGGCTCTGGTCCCCACTTTTACGCATCTGGGGACTCTAGCTCTCTCCCTGTGCTGCGTTTCTCAGTAGCACGCGCCAAGGAAAAAATTCAGCGGCTAAAATGTGACAAGCAGTGCTTTGCATGCAGTAGGTACCCAATAAATGTTAGTTGAGTTGAAATCAGATGATTTTCCTGACAGCTACTAGTTCAGAAGTGGTCTGTCAGGGTACTTTCAAAAAGAACTGCTTTTTGAGGAAGGTGACCAAAGCTGGATTCACCAATTGACTTATTCCCAGGGCATCTCTGAGAGGGTTCCGGGGCCTTGTCCCCTGCCTGCTAGTGCCACGGAGGGGAAGGGAAAGAACGGGGTAGAAGATGAGCTGAACAAAGAAGAGAAAATTTGGAAGTTCAGAGGAAGCTGATTTAAAAGTCCGCGTGGACATTGCTGCTGTTGTTAGTGTCTCCTTATTTCCTTAGTGCTAAATTGTCGGCTGAGAGCTGCAGGGGCCCAGCTCGGGGCACGTCGTCAGAGCCAGCTCCCGTGCACCTCCACGAGCGGTGCTCACCCCTCTTCCTCGTAAACCCCATTGGCCCTACCTGCCTCCTCTGCCAGAGCCGCCTGGGCAGCCCTGTGTTACCCATAGGATAGGGGTAGCAGGACAGGGCACTCACTGTTACAGCTGGGACAGCAGTTACCTTTGATGCCTCCTTTCCCTGTCCCCTAAATTCAGTGCTTCCCAGGTTCCTGGGGTCCAGGGATATGTCTCCCGCACCCCACCATCCATCTCTCCGACTCCCCAAGACTGTGTTCCTCTGGGGCTCTGCAAAGGGGCTGGGCTCCCCTCACCATCCCCAGCCAGAGCATGTGCTCTGTGTTTTGGGGTATATGTGTGGCATTTTACTTGAGGGAAGTAAAAAAAGCTTTTGTCGCTTAAAGGGTGTGAAAAGCACCCAGAACCTCCTGCATGGCCCATCCCTGTTAAATTCTTAGTTTGTCACCCTCCCCGGGTCCACGGGCTGACCTTCTGCAACCTGATCCTCTCCTACACTTACCGGGGAAGCTCTGCCGCGCCTCAAGGCTGAAACAGCTGCCTTTTCAGGAAACTGTTCCAGCCCCGCCTCACACCAGGGAACCTCTCCTGTGTGGAGTGCGGTGTGTGTGACAGTAAAGTACACTAACCTCAGGCGTGTGGCTTGAGGAAATTTTACGTGTTTGCACACCCGGTGAGCACTGTGCCCATCACAGTGTGGAACACTTCGGCCTTCAGGAGGTTCCTTCGTGCCCTGTGCGGTCAGCACCCGTCCCCAGCGTAGCCACCATCAGGGTCTCTGTCACCAAAGATGAGCGCGCTGGTTCTCAGGCGCGATGTCCGTCCGTGTTGTGTGCATCCAGAGATCTGTTTTTTATGGATTCAAAGTATTCCTTTGTGCAGAAGATGTGGCACATATATACAATGGAATTTTACTCAGCCATTAAAAGAAACGACATTAAGTTATTTGTATTGAGGTGGACGGACCTAGAGTCTGTCATACAGAGTGAAGTAAGTCAGAAAGAGAAAAACAAATACCGTATGCTAGTGCATATATGTGGAATCTAAAAAAAAAAAATGGTTCTGAAGAACCTAGGGGCAGGACAGGAATAAAGACGCAGACGTAGAGAATGGACTTGAGGACATGGGGAGGGGGAAGGGTAAGCTGGGACGAAGTGAGAGAGTGGCATGGACATATATACACTACCAAATGTGAAATAGATAGCTAGTGGGAAGCAGCCGCATAGCACAGGGAGATCAGCTCGGTGCTTTGTGACCACCTAGAGGGGTGGGATAGAGAGGCTGGGAGGGAGACGCAAGAGGGAGGAGATACGGGGATATATGTATACGTATAGCTGATTCACTTTGTTATACAGCAGAAACTAACACATCGTTGTAAAGCAATTATACTCCAATAAAGATGTTTTAAAAAAAAGTATTCTTGTGCATCCGTCTGCGTTGCTGGAGGTCCAGGTGGCCAAAGCCTCCTGTGAGCTCCTCTTCAGCGTGCCTGTGAATTTCACTAGCCGTTCTCGATGCTGCTGGGGGCCGGCTGGCGGAGGTCCTGGTCAGGCTAGCGCACAGCCCACTGAGGCTCTTCTGGAGTGTCAGGTGTGCAGGCTGCAGCACTGGACTTGGGTGGATTTGGGCGGGGCAGCTGTTGTAGGGTCCTGAGGGTTAAGGAGTTCCCGAAGGCCTTGAGCCACAGCTTATTAATTAGTTGTTGATTACTGAATCCAAACAAATCAGGAATTTGTCTTACAGAATTGAAGGGCCTTCCTAGTCCTTCCTTTATTTATTTACTTAAAAAAATATTTATGTATTTATTTATTTGGGTTGCGCCAGGTCTTAGTTGCAGGGTGCGGGATCTTTAGTTGCAGCACGCAGACTCTGAGATGTGGCATGCAGACTGTCAGTTGCGGCACGCAGACTCTGAGATGCGGCACGCACGCAGGATCTAGTTCCCCGACCAGGGATGGAACCCGGGCCCCCTGCATCGGGAGTGTGGAGTCCTACCCACTGGCCCACCAGGGAAGCCTCCCCCCGCCCCGGTCCTTCATTTAATTCTGCAGTTTGAGTTGCTGTTGTCCTGCCTTCCTCTGCCCCACTTTACCCCGTACTACCTTGTGTGGGCCCTTCTGCTGGGCCAGGTGCTCGGGGAGAAACTGAGACACGACATGAACAAGGACGGGCCTGGTGCTGCTCAACGGGTCCAGGACAGCTCATGCCACAGTCTCTTTTTTTTTTGAATTTTATTTTATTTATTTTCTATACAGCAGGTTCTTATTAGTCATCTGTTTCATACACATCAGTGTGTTCGTGTCGATCCCAGTCTCCGAGTTCATCCCACCACCGCCCCCCCACCGCTTCCCCCCTGGTGTCCGTACACGTGTCCTCTACCTCTGCCACAGTCTCTTTGGTGACGGTGCACAGTTGTCCTTTTGAAAACTGTCTGAGTTTCCCACGCGGAACGAAGACCCTCACGGCGGCCTTGACCGTGGCGGGCTGTGGAGCCAGGAACTTCACGTGGCCTTCACCTGAGGGTGTGCCTGTGTCGCCCTGCAGCTCACCACTCGCACACCTGAGGATGTTGGTGAACCGCATCCTTTGCCTTCGGGAATTTCTTCGCTCTCCCTAAAAGTCCTGCCTGGTGATCCGGCATGTTTATTTTCCGTTTCACGGCGTGAGTGTGCCTGTCGAAAGCTGGATGGTATGTCCATCAGTCTACAGAGCAGATCTCTCCGTGCCTTTGCTTCCGAGACAGGACGTGGGGCACGGATGCACAGGGGCAGAAAGCCCCCCCGACGGCCTCCTTTGGGGGTGTGTGTTGCTGTGGAAGGACCCTGGGGCCCCTGGGTAAGGGCTGTGGGAGAGAACTGTGACGACCGTTCAGCGGCTGCCTTTACGTGGTCAGCTGTGCTAGAGGAATTGGGAGACTAGAGTAATGTTCGTGTCCTGTTTTCCACGCTTGGGGGCCTGAGCGACTGCTTCCCCACCCACAGGCCCTGCCCTTACTTCCCTCGCTGGCCTGGAATGATAACGGGCTGCTGCTATGGGGCAAAGCCGACTACTCTGCCTGCTGGAAGGTCCTTCACACAGAGGAGGAGGTGGCCCCTGGCTCCTGGCGGCAGCTACAGCTGCAGGATGAGCAGGGTACCCAGATTTCACAAGAAGGTGCTCCCTTGGCCTGCAAGGGGGTGCGGAAGCCCGTGCGTCTGGATGCTCTTGTGGGGAGCTGTGTGTCGAGGATCCTCAGGAGAGGGGCTGCCCTGGAGCAGCTTCGTCCCTGCTCGTCTCGAGCTCGGAGCCACCTGTCCTGTGCTCCGCCGCCCGCCCCCCGCGCTGCCCCGAGCTGGGAGCAGTTTCCCAGGAATGCGACCACACTGCTGACCAGTGGTGCCTCCTCTCAGCCCGCCCGGTGGGTCACAGACTCTGGTCACCGCCAGGCCGAGGATCAGCAAGGACCAGCCCTTGAGAGTGAGCGAGCCTGTGCTATCGGGGTTGCCCTGCAGTCCTTCCTGGAGCGAGTTTCCGGGGAGCACACAGGCTCTGGGCTCCCTCCCTGCCCTAGGAGCTAGGTCCAGGCTGGTGGGAGCAGCTGCCACCCAGGTCGCCTCACCTGGAGGAGAGTCCAGGCAGGCGTGACCTTCTCTCGTCCGTCTCAGTGGCGTCTCATGGTTGCAGCTGCCTTTCTTGGAGCATCAGCTGTGTACCAGCTTCCTGCCAGCCCTTCTGCCGGGTACTCGTCACAGATGTTTTCCCTGATGCTTGTGACACCTTATGCATGGGCTGCAGAGAGGAGGACCTGGGGTCTTGACCTGGCTGTTACCTCACGCAGCCAAGGCCCCAGCCACATGGCAAAATCAGATCTTAAACCCTCAATTGCTATGCCGTCCTGCTTCCCATCTAGTTCTCATTCCCCTGATTCCACCTCATGGAAAATAGACAACACCTACCTGGTCCAGACGTGCTCTGAAGTCACAGCATGTGTCACTCCACCTTCCTCCCCAGCACCTCCTGGACACCAGCTCAGGGCTGCACTGCTCCTTAAATATCCCTCCTGCATCCTGTGAAATCCCCTCTCCTAGGCAGCCCCATGAGCTCTGGCCTGTGTACAGTCTGATTGGAGGGAGATGGGGCGGGTATAGGGAGAGCCTTTTCCTCTGTAGCACTGCAGAGGCTCTTTGCAACTGTGGTCAGTGTAGCGGTGACCTCCCGGGGCCCTAGCACACTGGACATGTGACTCAGCGGAGGCCCCTTGGATTGCGAGGCTGGGGGTGGGCAGCGCCTGCTCAGCTCAGCTCTGAGTCCCCATGCAGAGATCGGGGTTAGGGTCACACTCCTGAGCACAGCTTTTCTCTCACAGAGTTATAAAAAGGTGGTTTCATTGTGAAAAATGCCCTGAAAAATAACTGCCTGCCAGTGATGGAAGGATCAGGGCCTATGGAAGCCGTGACTCGTTTTCAGAAATTAGGAAGGTGGCTCAGCTGAAGGAGGGAATGCTGCTGTTGGGGGCCCACGAGCTTCCTGCTCTGTCTTTCATAAACCCACGCCGGCAAAAGCTCTCACACTTTATGATGCTGGCAAGTCTGGCTCTTTGAGAAGGGCTCAATACAGCCCTGGGAGTGCGTGTGGAAGGTCTAGCTCAGTGCAAGACTTGTGCACCTTCTCCACGCGTGCTTGGCCAAGAAGAGCAAAAGCTCCGGGAACAAGCTGATCGAGTGCAAGCTGGTGAACGGCTGCTGTTTGCTGGAATCTCACTCAGAACAGCACATGGATGTGTATGCAGTTCTCACAACAACCCTATGAGGAATATACTTTGTCCCTCTTTTACAAAGGAGGAAATAAACTTGGAGAAGTTGAAATTATCCAGAGTCACCCAGCCAGTCAAGGTGAGTCAGGAATTTGAACCTAGGATACTGATCCAGAGCCTTGGCTCTTGGTGACTCTGCCTTTTGTGTGATAAGCTACCACTGACCCAGGCAGCATCCTGCCTCAGCCCATCCCCTCCCTTGACACTGACGCTTTTCCCTGCATCCTGAGCTCACGTCCGCATGTGACCTTGCTTCCCTACTCAGGCTGGGGTTCCAGTCCTCTGCCTGAGTGGATCTCTGTTCCAGGAAAGTTCTGTGGAGGCGAAGACAGATGAGCAGCCTGGCATTTACCTCCACGCTCTGGCCCAGGTGGACCTTCCAGTCCTCCAGCCCCGCCTCGACACCAGGGTCTCCCTGCACGTTTACCCCCAGCTCCTAGAGCAGCCGGCTCTGGTTCATGCTGCTAGCCCCACCGTGGCCCCCCTTTGTCCACGCTGTCAGCTGGCCTGGGTGCCGTCCCTTCCCACGTAGGGCGTCCCTGTCCCTTGGAATTCTCACCCGCACCATGGGCGCTCTTTAGGTCTTGTCTAAATTCTCCCCTGTATTAGCCTCAGTTCCTTCATTTACTAGCCTTGTACCCGTGCACTGTCATGGAACCCTTCCGGGCCTCAGTCTCCTGGTCTGTAAAATGGGAACAGTGACACCTCTGGGTTGCCGTTAGGGTCACATAGAGCGCGCATGCAAAGCTTGGCGCCCACCACACCTTCTCTACCACAGTGGAAACTCCTGCCAGGCAGGGACCGCAGGCCGTATTCCTAAATCTCTCTGTCCTCCGTTCTCAGCCCTGCCCCACCCCTACCTTTAGCAGTACCGGGGCCACGGGTGCCGGTCACGCATTCGTGAGCAGAGGAGTGCGTGCCCACCTGTCTGGAGCACACGTGGGGCTCGTAGAGGTGACCACAAGCGCAGTGGGTTCTCAGTCCCCAGCGGCTGGCTGACAGCCTCCTGCAGGAGCTGGTGCTTGTCTGAGCAGTTCTGCGGGTGCCGACAGCTGCGCCATCACTGCTGTGGATTGAGGTGGGTGGACGGGGCACAGCAAGGGGCCCGGCTCTGCTGTCGGCTCCACCCCATCTGACTCGCAGGTCTGTGGCCCGATTTTAAACTGTCCCAGCGTGTCAGCCCAGGAGGTCGTCCCGTGGCAGGTCCCACGCTCTGACAGATGCCTCGTTAGGATGACAGCCTGTGCCGCCTGAGCATCCCATAAATGGAGGTCTCTCCACAGTTCTCCACATGGCATGCTTGTGTACACATGTTCCTTGGCCCCGTCCTGAAATGGTCCCGAGGTGCAGGCGTTTACCCTATGAATGTACGCTCCTGAGATCTTTTATGGTTGGAATGTCGTGTTGATTGTGACTCCAGGACCCACCCCGATGAAGAGCAGGACATAGGAGGTCACAGCCCACAGGGCTGCCCCGGCAGCCTCCTGGTGCACACAGTGAGGTCCTGCCCCCCCCGGTGCCTGGGCTTTTGGGAGCTCCTTCGGGCCACGTGCGGGTGATGTGCTGCAGGCCCTTCTCCATCTGTTGCTTTCCTCATGCACACAGTTTAAACCAGGGCCTGTGTCATGCAGCTCCTTTGTTTACGTTTCTCAGTTTGTCATTACACACTTGCACATGTGATTACCGTTCAACCTCTCAACATTGGGCTCTCAAACTAAACCATCAGCCTCACGAAGACGCTCATCACTGGCGCAGGGCCTGGCCCGTATCGGGCATTCAGTGAAATCTTGTTGAATGAATGAGTACTAAAAAGTAGCCTGTAGTGGTTACTGGCAAGATGCTTACTGGGATGTTTATGACACTGCTTTTGAGACTTTAGTGTGCACCTGGGTTACTGGGAATCTTGTTAGAATGCAGATTCTGATTCCCTGGGCCTGGGGCCTGAGGTCCTGCATCTCCAGCAGGTTGCACGTGATGCTGGAGCTGCTGCTTCAGGGAGCACACCTTGAGCAGGAGCTAGAACATTGTAGAACTCCCTGTGCCTGGGCCCAGCCCAGAGAGCCTGGCTTCACTGGCCGAAGGTGGGCCAGGTGTACACAGCTCCCTGGGCTCTTGGCTTAGGCAGGAGTCCCAGGCCCGGGGTTGGGCCTTGCTGCTTTGTTCTGTGTTGCACCCAAGTAATTTTCAACCTGATTGGGATCACACTGTGGATTTACCGTTGGGTTGTGTTTTCTTTCACTTTCCATATCGTAAAGGCTTCCTTGAGCGCTAGAACGGCACTTCCGTTGGCTTCATCATATTTCATCCTGTGCGCATGCTTCATCTGTTTGATGAGCTTTTACAGTTTCCTTTTTTCACCATATTTTGATGAAGATTTTCCATCAGAATCTACCTGTGCTTCTGATGACTTCCTGTGGTTGCTCTCACCTGAGAGGCCTGGGGTCGTGGCCTTGGTATGGGGTGGTGCCTCGGGGTGGGGTCGCCTGGGGGCGGAGCCTCTACCGCAGGGTCCAGAATGCTGGGCTGGGGTCGCTTCCTGCAGTGAGCGGCTCAGAAGGCTGGGTAACGCGTGTGTGTCGTTTTAAGTCTGCGTTGTTAAGACAGACTTTAATTATAAGGGGTCGTTCGTGTGTGGAAGAACATAGTAGCCCCCTGGATAACCCTCAGGAGTATCTTCAAGATAAACACAACGTTTTGCAATAGGAAAATGAGCCGAGGAATCCTGGGTGCTTCAGCCCCAGGCCCCTGCCAGGCAGCAGTCAGTGGCTATTGGAATGAGAAGATTTAGCATCTAGCATCCTCCTTGGTCCGTCAAGATTAGGGCAGTCTCAGGATCACTGCGAAGAGTCTAGCCCTGAAGATTTTTCAAGGAAAGTACTGCTTTCACAGTAATCGTTAAATTGTTACAGTGATCAGAAGCGGCTAACCTGCTCTGTGTGCATAAAACCTTACAGTCGCCCCATCCTACAGATGGGGTACCTGAAGCCCAGAGAGCTGTAGCGCCGGGGCGACCCGTCCAGGCCCTGTGGAAGGGATCCAGCAGGCCTTTGAGCTGCCATGGTCTGTGCTCCTGTGTAGCTTCCGGCAGGTTACGGAAAACACGTGGCTTCCATCAGCCCATCTCCTTACTAGTCTCTCCTTCTCCCCATGGCACTTACCACTTTCTAACACACTGTAGGATCTCCTTATTCACTATTTTTACTGTTTGCTGTCTGTCCTCCCCACTAGTATGTAAGTCTCATGAGGGCAGACATTTTTTCTGTTTTGTTCACTCACGTGCCCCAGTGTGAGGGGCCGTACCTGCTTCTTGGAACCTCTCCATGGATATTCTCTGCGTGAGTGAGAGCAGGGGCCGGTACCTTATCACTAGCTGTCCACTCAGCAGGTGTACTTTGAGTGCCTGCTCTATGCCAGGGTCAGTGGGGATAAAATGGAGACCATATTTTTCTTTTTGTAGCTATAAAGTCCAGCGCATGAAAATATTTTTTCAATGAATAAGTTCCTCCTTGGGGTACTTCCCTGGCGGTCCAGTGGTTAAGACTTCGCCTTCCAGTGAAGGGGGTGCGGGTTCTATCCCTGGTCGGGGAGCTAAGATCCCACATGCCTCGAGGCCGAAAAACCAAAGCATAAAACAGAAGCAATATTGTAATAAATTCAATAAAGACTTTAAAAATGGTCCCCATCAAAAAAAAAAGTGGGGGCTTCCCTGGTGGCACAGTGGTTGAGAATCTGCCTGCCAATGCAGGGGACACGGGTTCGAGCCCTGGTCTGGGAAGATCCCACGTGCCGCAGAGCAACTAAGCCCCGTGCGCCACAACTACTGAGCCTGAGCGTCTGGAGCCTGTGCTCCACAACAAGAGAGGCCGCGATAGTGAGAGGCCCGCGCACCGCAATGAAGAGTGGCCCCCGCTTGCCACAACTGGAGAAAGCCCTCGCACAGAAACGAAGACCCAACACAGCCAAAAATAAATAAATTAATTATTTTTTTTAAAAAAAGTTCCCACTTGGTAGTTTGGAGGAGTGAAGAGACACATGTCACATGAAACGACACTTTTGTAAAAGTGTCCTGGTGGTTCTTGGGGCCTCTCTTGTGAAAGGGAGCGGCAAAAGCAAACGATGCTTCTCGGATGTCCTCCTCTTTCTAGGGTCAGTTCTGCTGCAGGGAGGGTGTGGGGCGGGCAGTGGTGGTGGGAGCGGCCTAGAGCCTCGGGGTCTACCTTCCTGCCGCAAATGCTGGGTGCCCACCGCGTGGTCTCCAGTGGAGGGCACACCTTCAGGCAGCCACTGGGTCTAACGGAGACCCCCCCCCGAGCCTCTGTGTCCTAAAACTGGCACTTGATGTTGAGCTGTGCCCTCTGAACCAAAGGCACAGCCGGAGCGTGTTACGCTGGCCAGATCACACGCCCCTTTGCAAATATTCATTGGAACAGCGCCTTTGCTGGCGAAGACGTCTTCACTTCTGTGCTGACCTGTGGTGGGCAGGGGCGGGCTGGCATTCGGCCTCAGGCGGATGGGATGCGGCAGGGCTGGCGTGAGGCACGGGGCCTGGGTGGTGAATCCATGCTCACATCTTCTGCATTCCTGTTTTGTCCGGCAATGTCAGCTTACAGAGTTTTATTTTGAAACTGGTTAACACAGGTTTATTTCATTAATGCAGTAAAGATTTGAGTGCCTACTGTGTGCCAGGGACCGTCCTGGGCTGCAGCAACCAGACCCTGCACTCACGGCTTCTGGTCCGGTGGCCGTTTCCTGCTATCGCTCATGTGGTAATTGAAAGTTTGTGGCTGCTTGGGGTTTGGGGGGTAGCTTATAAGTGACTCAGTAACTAAGCAGATTTCAACAAGTAAAGACTCCTCCTCCATGCCTGGCTCCTCTGGCCTTGCCTGGTGAGTCTGACGATACCTCATCACGTCCCTGTGGGCCCCTTACAAGCCAGGAGCCAGATGACGTGCAGGTTCAAGATACCTACCTCATAGGACCACAAGCATTCAGTAAAAGAATGTTTTTCAAGTACAGTAGATAAGTGGAAAATGCGCAGAGTAGACCAGTGCATACAGTATGCTACTGTTTAAAAAAGAGGGAATATGGATACAAGTCACAGATATTGCTTTTACATGCAGGAGATGCCTTTTGAAGGCACGTAGGACTGAAATCATTGGTTCCTGTGGAGGGGACACTGGGTGGCTGGGATTCCTTTTGAATTTTGAGCTGTATGGTTCTATCCCATTCAAACCATAAAGATAAACGTACCAAACTGTGTGATCCTAATTGTTTAAAAAGCACACGTGTTGGAGAAGCCTGGAGGAGCGTCCTCTCCCCCAGTGCAGAGCTCTCTCAGTCAGCTGTCCCTCCTGGCCCAGGTAGGACTGGAACGGCCGCAGGCCAGTGAGCCCTGGGCTCCAGTGGCACCTCAAGTGTCATACCAGACACCAGCCCTTGACGTCTCCGCCTCGTTTTCAGTCCAGCATGAATCTTGCTGGTTTCTCCAGGGTGACTATGTTCACAGGCACACGCGGTCAGCTTTTCTGACTGCCTCTGAGGCGAAGATTACCGTGAGTTGCATGCAAGAGAGGAAAGGATGCTTTTTTTAAAAACAGCAGAGTATCTTAAGGAAATGATGAAGGAGGATAGAAATTCAGAGTTACAGACCTTTGTCCTTAAAGTTCAATTCCCCTTTTTTGTGAAAGCCAGCCTGAAAGGGGAGGTGAGCTGGGGCTTGGGGTGGTTGAGTCAGACACTGTGGCAAAGAGTGACCAAGAGCACCCTTCGCCTCTGGATTTTGGCTGCTTACGTCTGGGAGGGGGCAGCTTGAAAGTAACAGGAGTGTGGTGCATTTCCTGCCCCCAGGTAGCTGTTAGAGACACAGCCACGGGTGCACCTTTACCTCTCACAGCCTTTCCCCAACTGATGGAAAAGGTGATTGGTTGGCCCTCCCTGGGGCCGTCGAGGGACATCATGTGGGGTTCAGGCCCTAGGAGCCCTCCCTAGTTAGAAAGACAACAGTGGGAAAGGACCTATGTGAGAAGACAATACCATTTATAATTCTCCTACCCTTGCCTTTGATGTTAGACCACAGGAGGATGACAGCTGCTTTACTCAGACTCAGTTTCTTTGGGAATGGTATTAAGCCAGAGATGCATCTTAATTATCAAAAATGTGCCATTTTAGAGTTTTTAAGTAAATAGTAGCTAAGTGAGTTTAAGGCGAAACCTGGGGTCATGATTTCAGTTGTAAAAAGAATGAACTTTTTGGTTGGCTTGAAGTGGCAGCAGCTTAGTGCTGCAGATGGAACACAGGACCAGAGTCAGGAAATGGGGTTTATTTCCAGCCTGGAATCAAGTAGCTCTATGGCTTTGGGCAAATCTCTCTCTCTGAGACCCTCAGCATAGGAGCTTGGAAGTGCACTTCCACTGGGGAAGCTTATGATTTAACTGTGGGCGTGAAGACAGCTAACAAGACTTGCAGTGCACACCAAATGAGCCTTTCACGCTCGGAATTAAATATGTTTCCATACAAAAGGGATTTGTTTAAACATGTGGATAACTGTAGCGAGAACTCCTTAGGTATCAAGAAAAAGAAAATTTTACATTTTTTATATTTTTAACCTGGAAAGTAAGAGATAATTATGGTAATGGTAATGAACTAACCTTGGAGTCACGTGACATTGAATGATGAAAATACATTTGCATTGCCAGAGCCTTGTGGCTCCAAAAGCAGCATTCATATGAAGTTTTAGCTTCTAAATTGGATGAGAGGGATTGAGGGCCTTTTGCAGTTTGGGGTCAGGGTGGAGATGGGCGTGTGAAGGAGGCAAGTTCTGCCCTGTTCAGAGTGCCTGCCCTCTGTCTTCCCTACCAGTTCTACGCTGTTGGACCAATTCGAACTGGAAAAGCTTGCCCTACCAGCTTGGACGAAGTCTCACATCCTGTTCTCCTCTGCAAGGGCCAGCAGTAATGGTGGCGGGGCAGGGGGCGGGCTTCCCTGAGTTCCTTGTAAGTCTTCGTCTTCTTAACTGAGGTGTGCTGGCAGCCGATGCTTGGACCCTTGGCCTCTTGGGATTTCCTGGGGCAAAAGCAGAGCCTCCGTGTGCACCGGCCAGCCCACCACCATCTCCCGGGGTTTCCATATTTCTCAACGCAACTGCCAATACGCCTTCAATTGGCGGTTTAAAAAAATTATTCTTTGAAGTGAAAGTTAAAAACACAGCTCTGTAAGCTGTAATTTATATGAAATAAAATTCATACCTTTAAAGTGTAAATTCAGTAATTTTTAGTATTTTCACAGAGTTGTGCAATCATTACCATTATTTAATTTTAGAACATTTTCTTCACCCCAAAAAGAAACCCCATACCGACTGGCAGCCATTCTCAATTCCTTTCTACTTCTAGTTTCTAGAAACCACTAGTCTACTTTCTTTATGAATTTGCCTATTCTGTACATTTCATATAAATAGAATCATACAGTATATGGTCTTATGTGTCTGACGTCTTTCATTAACCATAATGTTTTCAAGGTTCGAATTTGTCGCAGCATATATCATACTTCATTCCTTATTATGACTGAGTAATATTCACTAATAAGGGTATATACCACTTTTTGTTTATCCATTCATCAGCTGATGGACATTTGGATAGTTTTCACTCTGGCTGTTGTGAACAATGCTGCTGTGAACATTCATGTACAAGTTTTTATGTGTTCATTTATCTTGGGTACATACCTGGGGGTGAAATTTCTGGGCCACATGGCAACTCTTTGTTCAACATTTTTAGGAGCCAAACTGATTACCGAAAGAGACACATATTTTATATTCCTACCAGAAATGTATGAGAGAGTTCAGACTCCTTCACATTCTTACCAACACATTGTCATCTATCTCTTTTTTTTTTTTTTTTTTTTTTCTGGCTGCACCTCATTGCATGTGGGATCTTAGTTCCCTGACCAGGGATCTACCACATGCCCCCTGCAGTGGAAACGTGGAGTCTTAACCACTGGACCACCAGGGAAGTCCCTGTCATCTATCTCTTTTATTGTAGTCATCATAGTGGATGAAATGGTGGCTTATTACAGTTTTGATTTGCATTTTCCTAATGACTAATGATGTTGAGCATCTTTTCATGTGTTTATTGGCTATGTGTATATCTTCTTTGGAGAAATGTCTGTTCAAGTCCTTTGCCCATTTTAATAGGGTTGTTTGTCTTTTCATTGTTGAGTTTTAATGGGTCTTTATATATTTTTGGTACAAGTACATTATATATGATTTGCAGAATTTTCCTCCCAGTATGTAGATTATCTTTTCACTTTCTTGATGCACAACATTTTCAGTTTTGTTTTTTTTTTAAACATCTTTATTGAAGTATAATTGCTTCACAATGGTGTGTTAGTTTCTGCTTTATAACAAAGTGAATCAGCTACAGATATACACACGTTCCCATATCTCCTCCCTCCCGCATCTCCCTCCCTCCCACCCTCCCCATCCCACCCCCCCAGGCGGTCACAAAGCACCGTGCTGATCTCCCTGTGCTATGCGGCTGCTTCCCACTAGCTATCTATTTTACATTTGGTAGTGTATATATGTCCATGACACTCTCTCATCCTGTCACATCTCACCCCTCCCCCTCCCCATATCCTCAAGTCCATTCTTTAGTAGGTCTGTGTCTTTATTCCCATCTTGCCACTAGGTTCTTCATGGCCTTTTTTTTTTTTTTTCTTAGATTCCATATATATATGTTAGCATACTGTATTTGTTTTTCTCTTTCTGACTTACTTCACTCTGTATGACAGACTCTAACTCCATCATTTTCAGTTTTGATGAAGGCCAATTTATCTAATTTATTCTTTTGTTGCTTATGCTTTTAGTATCATATCGAAGAAATCATTGCCTAAGTGAAGTAATAAATTTAATCCTATGTATTCTTCTAAGAGTT
Organism: Balaenoptera musculus; assembly: GCF_009873245.2. Taxonomy (NCBI): domain Eukaryota; kingdom Metazoa; phylum Chordata; class Mammalia; order Artiodactyla; family Balaenopteridae; genus Balaenoptera; species Balaenoptera musculus. Next base: position 90,404,880 of record NC_045798.1, on the reverse strand, counting down.
TTATAATTTTAGCTCTCACATTTACGTCTATGATCCAATTTTAGTTTAGCTGTATATGATATGAGGTAGGAGTCCAACTTAATTGTTATGCCTGTGAGTATCAGATTGCCTCAGCACCATTTGTTGAAAAGACTATTCTCTTCCACTACTGAATTGCCTTAGCATTCTTGTCAAAAATCAATTGATCACAAATATAAGTGTTATTCTCCTGGACTCCCAATTCTATAATATTGATGATATGTCTACTTCTTTGCCAGAATTAGTCTGTAAGTTTTGAAATTAAGAAGTGTGAGTCCTCCCTGTTCTTCTTTTTCAAGAATCTTTTGGATTTTCTGGGTCCCTTGCATTTCCATATAAATTTTAGGAACAGCTTGCCAATTACTGCAAAAGGGCAGCGAGGATTTTGATAGGGCTTGAAATGAATTTGCAGTCAAGTTGGGGATCATTGCCATCTTAACAGTATTAAGTCTTGTGCTTCATAAGCACTGAATATCTTGTTTCCTTCCCTGCCCCTTCCTTTCATGCCATAGGTAACCATCTGCTCCCTGGAGACATCTGCCGATAACTTTGAGAAAAATATTTGCCAAAATGGGAACTCATCAGGGAATTGTAGTTAATGTGTTAGAAATGAAGAGCAAGGTGACTAATATTCCCAGCCGTCTTACTTCATGAATTGAAAGCTGTTTTGTTTTGTCCTTTTTAGATGTCCATATATGTGCTCACACTATTTAGGTCTTCTTTAATTTTTCAACAATATTCTGTACACTATTCTGTAGTTTTCAGTGTACAAGTCTTTCACTTCTTTTGTTAGATTTATTCCTAAATACTTTAATCCTTTTTGATGCTATTGTAAGTGAAATTTTCTTAATTTCATTTTCAGATTGTTCATTGTTAGTGTACAGAAATAAATTTATATTTGTGTGTTGATACTGTATCCTGCAACCATGCTGACCTCATCTATTAGGTCTAATAATTAATTCTTCCAGATTCCTTAGGACTTTCTACATGTAAGAACATATCAGATGGGAACAGATGTATTTTTAATTCTTCCTTTCCAATCTGGATGTCTTTTATTGTCTTCCCTAAGTGCCCTGGCTAGAACCTGTAGAACAGTGTTAAATAGTAGATGTGAAAGTGGAAATTCTTTTCTTGTTCCTCATCTCAGGGTGAAATCATTCTGTCTTTAACCGTTAAGTATGAGTTGTTAACCTAAAACAATCAGTTATTTTACCAACAAATAGGGTTTGTTTGTTTGGGAACAGCAAAAAAATTGCAATTTGAGACATGCAGTCTATGGCAAACCACAGGCATGTCCAGAGAACAAAGGAAGGGAGTCTGCTTTTATGGGGAAAATGGGGAAGCTGCAGGGGTTGTTCTAAGTGGAAGTTCATTGGAGGAAGGTAGGAGTTCAGTATGGTGACGGCTTCTCCTTGGTCGAGCTGTGATGTTTCCCATTGGCTGAACTGTTGCTGAGCAAGGAGATATTCTTCCTTTGGGATAGTAATGTAGTCACTTCCTGTCTGGGAGTGCAAGGTATGCTTCTTCCTGTGGGGCATGCACATGAAGTTCGGGGCATGCAAATGATGGTGAGTGAGAATGCCTGAGAGCTCCCTCTACAGGTCATTCCTGACTCTAATTTTAGTTGAGGTCTCCTTTATTAATTTCCAGAGGTTACATATGAGTTTTCTTAGATGCCCTCTATCAGGGTGGAGAAGTCCCCTTATATTCCTAATTCATTGAGTATTTTAGATCATTAAAAGGTGATGTCAAATGAGCATTTGTCAAATGCTCTTTCTGCATCTATTGGGATGATCACGTGGCTTTGCTCTTTATTACTATTATATACTACATTGATTTTTAGGTGTTAAACTGACCTTGTGTTCCTGTGATAAATCTCACTGGTCATGATGTATTGTCCTTTTTATATAGTCCTTTGCTGGATATGGCTTGCTAGTATTTTGTTGAGAATTTCTGTGTTTCTATTCACAGTGGATGTTGATTTGTTGTTTTCTTTTCCTGTAATGTCTTTTTCTGGCTTTGCCAGGGTAATACTGACTTCATAGAATAAGCTGGAAAATGTTCCTTCCTCTTTTACTTTTTAGAAGATTTGTGAAGGATTGGTATTATTTTTGTAACTGTTTACTAGAATTCTCCAGTGAAGCCATATGGGCATCAGCTTTTCTTTGTGGGCAGTTTGAAAATTACTAAATAAATACCTTGCAATAAGTTTAATCAGATTGTCTATTTATTCTTGAGTCAGTTTTGGTAATCTGTGTATTTCTACCAATTTGTCCTTTTCATCTCGGTTATCAAATTTGTTGACACACAGTTATTAGTAGTATTCCCTTGTCATACTTTTAAAAAATAAACTTTTAATTTTAGGACAGCTTTAGATTTACAGAAAAGTTGCAAAGATAGTACAGAGAGTTTCCATATATGTGCCACATCTAGTTTCCTCTGTTATTAACGTCTAATGTTAATAAAATAAAATCTAGTGGTACATTTGTTATAGTCTGTAAATATTGATACACTTAAATGAAGTACATACTTTATTTTTCCTTAGTTCTCACCTAGTATTGTTTTTAGCCTAACGTTTCAAAATCCTGTACAGGATACCACATCATATTTGTGTGACGTCTCCTTAGGCTCCTCTTGACCATGACAATTTCTCTGACTTTAATTGTTTTTTATTACCTCTATGAATTGAATGTTGAATTCAGTTCATATGTTGAAGCCCTAATCCCCAATTTGACTGTAGGTATTTGGAGGTATGAGGCCTTTGGGAGGTAATTAGGGTTAGATTAGGTTATGAGGGTAGGAGCCTCATGATGGAATTAATGTCCTTATAAAAAGAGGAAAAGATGCATGAGCTCTCCATCATGTGAGGACACACAGCAAGAAGGCGGCCATCAGCAAATCAGGAAGAGAGCTCTCACCAGATACTGAATCTGCCAGCACCTGGACTTCCCAGCCTCCAGAACTGTGAGGAAAAAATACTTGTTGTTTAAACTACCCAGTCTATGGTATTTTGTTGTAGCAGCTCAAGCAACGACCTCAGCAGTTTGAAGGAGTAATGGTCATATACTTTGTGGATTGTCCTTCAGTTGGGATTTGCCTGTTGTGTTTCTCATTATTATACTGGGATTATAGGTTTTGGGGAGGAAGACCACAGAGGTAAAGTGCCATTTTCATCACATCATATCAAGAGTACATGCTGTCAACATGGCTTATCACTATTGATGTTGACCTTGATGACCTGGCTGAGAATGTTTGCCAGATTTCTCCACTTAAAGTTATTCTTTCTCTCCCTTTCCATACTGTACTCTTTGGAATGAACTCTGTGTGCAGCCTACACTTAAGGAGTTATGTTCTACCTCCTTGAAGGTGGTGTATCTACATAAATTATTTGGTGTTCTTCTGCATGGGAGATCTGTCTATTCTCTCCCATTTATTTATTCACCGTTTATTATGTCATTATGGACACATGGACATTTATTTTGTATGCTGAGTTATAATCCAGTGTACTTTATTGATTTTGTTGCTCATATTGTTCCAGCTTCAGCAATTGCGAGCTTTTTCAATTGGTTCCTGTTTCCTTTGACATACCCCCATGATTATGTGTTTTGTTTCTGTTTTCAGCACTTTCTTACTTTCTGGTATTATAAAATTTCCTAGGCTCATCTTATGTATTTTGTGTACCAGTTCTAGAATCAGTCGATTCTTCAAGGAGTTTCTTGGGTGTTAGGTGTGATTGTTACTACTGGGATGCTTATGATCCTTCTTAATTCCTTAAGCTCAATAGTAATGTTTCCTCTTTCATTCCTGATTTTAGTAGTTTGAATCTTCTTTTTTTCTTGGCCCACCTACTTAAAGATTTGTCACTTTTGTTGATCTTTGATCTTTTCAAAGAACCAATTTTTGGTTTTGTTATTTTCTATATTTTTTTCTATTCTCTATCACATTCATTCTGTTCTAATCTCTATAATTTCTTACTTTCTGCTTGCATTGGGTTATTTTTGTGCTTTTTTAGTTTCTAGTGGTGGTAGTTTAGGTTACTGTTTTGATACCTTTCTTCTTCTATTATTATGGGTGTTTATAGCTGTGAATTTCCTCTAAGCACTGCTTTAGCTGATTCCCATAAATTTTGGTATGGTATGTTTCATTTCTTTAATCTCTCTGTATTTGCTAATTTCCCTTGTGATTTCTTCTTTAACCCATTGGTTATTTAGGAATGTATTGTTTAATATCCACGTATTTGTTAGTTTCCCATGTATCTCTCTCTTGTTGATTTCTAATTTAATTCCATTTTGGTTAGAGAACATAATTTGTATGATTTCAATCTTTTAAATTTATTAAGACTTGTTATAGGGTCTAAAATGTGGTCTATCCTGGAGAATGTTCCATGTTCACTGAGAAGAATGTGCATTCCACAGTTGTTTGGTGGCATGTTGTATAGACTGTTAGGTCTAGTGTTGTCTTCTATTTCCTTTTTGATCTTCTGTCTAGTTCTATTCTGTAATGAAAGTGGGGATATTGAAGTTTCCAACACTCATTTTTTTAATAGTTTTTTTAAATATTTATTTATTTATTTATTTATTTGGCTGCACCAGGTCTTCGTTGTGGCATGCGGGATCTTTTAGTTGTGGCATTCGGGATCTTTGGTTGCGGCATGTGAACTCTTAGTTGCGGCATGTGGGATCCAGTTCCTTGACCAGGGATTGAACCTGGGCCCCCTGCATTGGGAGCTCAGAGTCTTAGCCCCAGACCACCAGGGAAGTCCCTCCAACATTCATTGTTGAATTTGTCTATTTCTTCCTTCAAGTTTGTCTCTTTTTGCTTCGTGTATTTTGGAGCTCTGTTGTTTGGTGCATAAATGTTTAAATTTTTATGTTTCCCTCATGAAATGACCCTTTTATCATTATAAAATGTCCTTTCTTGTCTCTAGTAACGATTTTGTCTTTGAGTCTATTTTGCCTGCTGTTAGTATAGTCACTATAGCTCTCTTTTGGGTACAGTTTCCATGGTATATTTTTTCCCGTCCTCTTTCAACCTATTTGTTTCCTTGAATTTAAAGCATGGTTCTGGTAGGCACCATCTGTTTGGATCATGATTCTTTTTAAAATTCATTTTGCCAATCTCTGTATTTTAATTGGAGCATTTAGTATTTACATGTAATATAATTATTGATAAGCTAGGAGTGTATACTCCTGTCATTTTGCTTTGTATTTCCTATACGTCTTATGTCTTTTTCTTCCTTTCTTCCTCTATTACTGCTGTCTTTTGTATTAACTAGATATTTTTTAGTGTACCATTTTAATTCCCTTTTTGTTTCTGTTACTGCATTTTTTCTGAATTGTTTACTTAGTGATTGCCCTGAGGGTTACAATTAACATCTTAATTTAGAACAATCTAGTTTAGATTAATAGCAACTTAATTTCAATAAAAAACAAGTATTTTGCTCCAATATATCTCTGTTTCCACCCCTCTCCTTGGTGTTATTATTCTCATACAAAGTACATTTTTATTTAACTTTATCAAACAGTTGTATAATTATTGCTTTCTGCAGTTGTCTTTTATTTATTTATTTTTAAATATATTTATTTATTATTTATTTTTGGCTGTGTTGGGTCTTCGTTGTTGCACATGGACTTTCTCTAGTTGCGGTGAGCAGGGGCTACTCTTCGTTGCAGTGCGCGAGCTTCTCATTGCGGTGGCTTCTCTTGTTGCAGAGCACGGGCTCTAGGTGCTCGGGCTTCAGTAGTCGTGGCACTCAGGCTCAGTAGTTGTGGCTCGTGGGCTCTAGAGTGCAGGCTCAGTAGTTGTGGCGCACAGGCTTAGTTGCTCCACAGCATATGGGATTTTCCCAGACTAGGGCTTGAACCCATGTCCCCTGCATTGGCCGGAGGATTCTTAACCATTGCGCCACCAGGGAAGTCCTTGCAGTTGTCTTTTAATCAGAGAGGAGAAAAAGTTACAAGCAAACAACAACACATTTGTACATACCTATGTAGTTATTTTTTTTCCTATATAGTTACTTTTTTTTTAATAAATTTATTTATTTATTTATTTTTATTTTTTGGCTGTGTTGGGTCTTCGTTTCTGTGCGAGGGTCTTCTCTAGTTGCGGCGAGCAGGGGCCACTCTTCATCGCAGTGCGCGGGCCTCTCACTGTTGCGGCCTCTCCCATTGCGGAGCACAGGCTTCAGACGCGCAGGCTCAGCAGTTGTGGCTCACGGGCCCAGTTGCTCCGCGGCACGTGGGATCTTCCCAGACCAGGGCTCGAACCCGTGTCCCCTGCATTGGCAGGCAGATTTTCAACCACTGTGCCACCAGGGAAGACCCCTGTAGTTACTTTTAACAGTGCTCTTTATTTCATCATGTGAATTTAAGTTAATGTAGAGTGTCCTTTCATGTCAGCCTAAAGGATGGCTTTAGTATTTTGTAAGGCAGTTCCGCTAGTGACAAATTCTCCCAGTTTTTGTTTATTTGAGAATGTCTCATTCTCCTTCATTTTGAAGGATTGTTTTGCTGGGTATAGAATTCTTGGTTGACATTCTTTTTCCACCCACAAGTTGGAACATGTCATTCCGCAGCATTTTAGCCTCCGTGGTTTCTGATGAGAAGTCAGTTGTTAATTTATTGAGGATCATTTGTACATGACAAACTGTTATTCTCTTGCTGCTTTCAAGATTCTCTCTTTGGTTTTGGGTTTGGTAATTTGACTATGATGCATCTAGATGTGGGTCTCACTGAGTTTATTCTACTTGTAATTTGTTGAAACTTTCGGATATGTAGTTTAAACTTTTCATCAGCTTTGGGGAGTTTTTGGCCACTATCTCTTCAGATATCTTTAGCCTTTTTCCTCTCTCTCTTCTCCTCTAGGATTTCTCCAAGATGTGTTTCTTGGTATGCTTGATAGTATGGCACAGATAGTATGTCTCTGAGACTCTGTTCATTTTCCTTCATTCCTTTTTCTTTTGCTTCTCAGACTGGTTACTCTAAATTGACCTGTCTTCAAGTTTGCTGATTCTTTCTCTGCCACCTCTAATCTACTATTGAGTCCCTCTAGGGAATTTTTCATTTCAGTTATTATAATTTTCAACTCTAGAATTTCTGTTTGGTTCTTTTTTTAAAAATGATTTTCGTCTCTATTATTTTCTAGTGGTGAGACATTGTTTTATGGTTTCCTTTAGTCTTTATACATGGTTTCCTTTAATTTGAACATATTTATAGTAGCTTATCTAAAAATCTTTGTCTAGTAAGTCCAGCTTCTGGGCACCCTCAGGGACAGTTTGCATTGACTGTTTTATTTAACTCTGGCCATTTTTTCCTATTTCTTTGTATATCTCATGATTTTGTTGAAAACTAAACATTTTAAATAATATGACCTGATAACTCTGAAAGCCAGACTCTTCCCTCAGGGGTTTGTGGTTGTTGCTGCTGTTTGTTTGTTGAGTGACTTTCCTGGACTAATGCTGTAAAAAAGTGTATTCTTTCTCATATGTGACCACTGAAGCTCTGCTTAGTTAGCTTAATGGTCATCTGATGATTGGACAGAGATTTCCTCAAATGATTTGAACCAATAAGTCTCCAATCCTTTTGGTTATACGTACGTATTGCGGCACATCTTCAACACTTCAGTCGTTTACAACTTTGCTTTAGGTTTCACTTCCTGATTGCACAGAATCTCAAAGTCAGCCAGATATGAGAGATTACAACCTTCTCATGTCTTTCCTGACCATGCACACAGTCCTGCACATGAATGTGCCCTTATATTTCCAGGAATATATCAGAGCTTATCAAAGCCTTCTATGGACACCTCATTCCCCAGCATTTTAAAAATTTTCCTCCATTTTTCTATTGTAGTAAAATACACATAACATAAAATTTACCATCTTAGCCATTTTTAGGTGTACAGTTTAATGGTATTAAATGCATTCACATTGTTGTGCAAGCATGCCAGTATTTATCCTCGTAACTCTTCATCTTGTTAAACTGAAACTCTATACCTGTTAAACAATAACTTCTGGGAATTCCCTGGCGGTCCAGTGGTTAGGGCAGGGGGCACGGGCTCAATCCCTGCTTGGGGAACTAAGATCCTGCATGACGCATGGCGCAGCCAAAAAACAAAGAAGGTGTACTAAGTGACCTCCCTTCAAAAAAAAAAAAAAACAAAAAAACCAATAACTTCCAATTTCCCCTTCCCCCAACCCCTGGCATTACCACTCTACTTTCTGTCTCTATGATAGTATAACTCTAAGTACATCATGTAAGTGGAGTCATACAGTATTTGTCTTCCTGTGACTGGCTCATTTCACTGAGCATACTGTCTCCCAGGTTCATCCATGTTGTAGCATATGCCAGAATTGCCTTCCTTTTTTAAGGCTGAATAATATTCCACTGCATGGATAAAGCACATTTTGCTTATTCATTCATCTGTTGATAGAAACTTGGGTTGGTTCTACATTTAAACTATTGTGAATAATGCTGCTATGAACATGAGTGTACAAGATCTCTTTGAGACCCTGCTTTTGTTATTTGGATGTATACTCAGAATTGGAATTGCTGGGCCATATGGTAATTCTTAATTTTTTGAGGAACCTCCATACTATTTCTACAGTGATGTATCATTGTACATTGCTAACAACAGTGCACAAGGGTTCCACTTTCCCCATATCCTCACTAATACGTGTTTTCTGTTCTTGACAGTAGTCATCCTAACAGGTGGGAATCCCCAGCATTTCTTTTATTGTGTTTGTCCCAGCTGGTACTTGACTCAGGTACTTTTGCAGAGATTCCTATACCCTAAGTGCAGTAATCTTCATATGTTACAACCCCCTAAAAGAATTTTGAGAATTACCTCTATAGAACAGATAACATATTTTGAAGTTTACATCTAAGTTTTCTTGTAATAAATATAGTTACAAAGGATATAATTTCCTTCATGTTGTAAAAATTCCATTTAAAAATGGAACTTTTATTGTATAATCTTTAATCATTAAACAATTGCTGCTGATTGTTCTTAACAAATGTCCTGAGGAAAGGGCTTTTCCCAATGAGTGATCTCTGACTCAGGTCACATAGAGACAAACCCTGTGAACAGGGCTTTTCCAGGGACTTGTGAGACAGGTTTAAAGATGACAGTTCTATAGTATGGGGCTTTTGGGTGAGCTCCAAACCAGTTTCTGCCCCCTGTAAGCTATTAGGCTGCTGGTTTTCAAAGCTGAGGAACAGGGCAAGTTCAAACACTGTAAAACTTGCTGTTCTGAGATTCAGCTGCTTTTCTGGAATAAATGCACCTTGGATTATTGCTTGCAAACCTTTGGTTAATTTCCAGAATTCTCAAAAAGTTGATTTTTTACTATCTTTACCAGTGTTCTTATTGCTTTTATGGAGGAGCAGATTTTTGCAGATCATGACTCCACTGCTCTAGAAGTACTTCAAGATTAATTTAGAACAACAAATAACTTGTACTTCCCAAGCTCTTAGCTATCTTGGTTTCTACCACTCTTTTTTGTCTCCTTGCTTCTTGACCCAAGGAAAAGCTTCTTGTTGACAAAGAACTTTATCAGTAACATAGTGTACTCAATAGCATATTACTTTTGTAGCAACTAAGTTCTAGGTATTATTCATTCAACAAGCATTTGTCAGAAGTATCCCTTCTTCCTGAAGGGAAAGAGGGTCAAAATAGATGTATAGATAAATCTTTGTTTTCTAATTATAATGATCATTTTATTATTTATGTTATATTTTTAAGGAAATAAAAGTAAATTTCATTTAGAGGCCGATTCATTTTTGCTTACTGACTTCCTTATTTCGTATTTGAGATAACTAAAAAATTTAAAGAGGTGAACTCCCTCCCCCATTTTTACTATCCTATTGTAGGAATAACAGGTGGGGTCAGCTGTAAAATTCAATAAATATTATCAAGATAATAATGGAATAACAGTTAATTTATCGGCAAGCTTTGGGAAATAAGGAGTTGTTACATCTATTAATTTCCCAATAATTAATGATGTTTCTTTGGGGGAAATGCTTGATTCTTTCCTTTTATTTACTTATTTTCAAAGTAGTAGGTTGGTTCCCTGGGACCCTCCAAAAAGTAAAAAATAAAATTTTGGTTCTCATTATAAACAAACATGCATTATTTATGCATATTGGATGTGTTCCAATCCATAGCAGTTATTATCCTTATAGATGATAAATGCACAAATGTCCCATCTTCAGCTGTTGGGAGATCATTCAAACTAGTTCCTGAGTCCTTCTGATATGACCCTAATAGTCTTTGATAATTCCTTGCTTCTTAGAAGGATGAGATTCACAGGCTCATATAAAGTTCTTGACTCCTATCTAGAATTAGCCATTTTGACAAGGAACCCTAGATCTTTTTTTTTAAAATTTGTGTTAAAATACGCAGAACAGGGACTTCCCTGGTGGCGCAGTGCTTGAGAGTCTGCCTGCCAATGCAGGGGACACGGGTTTGAGCCCTGGTCCAGGAAGATCCCACATGCCACAGAGCAACTAAGCCCATGAGCCACAGCTACTGAGCCCGGGTGCCACAACTACTGAAGCCCGCACGCCTAGAGCCCATGCTCTGCAGCAAGAGAAGCCACCGCAATGAGAAGCCCTCGTACCACGACGAAGCGTCTCCCCCCACTCACCGCAGCTAGAGAAAGCCTGCGCGCAGCAACGAAGACCCAACGCAGCCAAAAATAAATAAATAAATAAACAAACAAATAAATTTTAAAAATACACAGAACATAAAATTTGCCATCTTAATCATTTTTTAAGTGTAGTGATATTAAATACATTCACATTATTGTGCAGCCATCACCATTCATCCCCATAACTCTTTTTATCTTATAAAACTGAAACTCTATACCCATTAAACAATAACTAACCATTTTCCCCTCCTCCTAAGCCCCTGGCTACCACCATGGGACTTTCTATGATTTTGACGACTCTGAGTACCTCATATAAGTGGAATCATACAGTATTGTCCTTTTATGACTGACTTATTTCATTGAGCATAGTGTCCTCAAGGTCCCATGCTGTAGCAAATGCCAGAATTTTCCTCTTTAAGGCTGAATAACATTTTGCTTAGGAATTCTTTATATATTCTGAATACAGTGGACCCTCAGTATCCACAGGTTCTGCATCCGTGGATTCAACCAACTGTGGATAGAAAATACTCAGAATAAAAATTACAGAAATTTTCAAAAAGTAAAACTTGAATTTGGTGTGCACTGGCCACTATTTACATTGTATTAACAACTATTTACATAGTGTTTACATTGTATTAGGTATTATATGTCATCTAGAGTTGATTTAAAATATGGGGGGTGGGGCATGTGCGTAGGTTATGTGCATATACTGTGGCATTTTATAAGGGACTTGAGCTTCTTAGGATTCTGCTGATACAGAGGTACGACTGTATTTATCACTGTTTAAAGCCTTTTTACTCTGTGGATAGTGTCCTTTGATGCACAAAATTTAGTTTTTAAGAAGTCCAATGTCTATTTTTTTAATTCTGTTACCTGTGCCTTTGGTGTCATATCGAGAACTCATTATCAACCTCATGGACTGAACTTTGCCCTAACGTTTTTGTCTAAGAATTTTATAGTTTTAGGCCTTACATTTAGGTCATGGATCCATTTCGAGTTAATTTTTGTAATGGTGTTAGGTGAGGGTCCAACTTTATTATGACAAAACTATTTTATTTTTTTAAAATACTGGCATGTGGTACTAATTTTATATTTTTACTTCCCTGTTCTATCAGATCAGACAGGTTGCCTCCAAATGAAGGAATTAGCCGGCACGATTCACTGTCGTATAACTCTTGGTGTAGTTACCAGAAATTGAAACAGTGAATGGCTCTAATGACTGGTTAATAAATCTTCTAAGTCAAGTATCTTCCAATTCTTTGTTTTCAACAAACTTGAAAGTGGTCCTCATTGAATTGTCAGCTAATAGATTGTTTGAAATAATTCTAATGATAGGCTGCTCTGTGGTTACTTCTGGCCCAAGACTTGGTGAGATTCACAGGGCTGAGCATCTTTGTGCCTATCTCCTCCTTCATGTGAAAAGGCTTCTCAGTGCCAACGCCACAACAATAAGAAACAGCAGAAGAATCAATGCTACCCTTGCCTCATTTAGCAATAAATACTTTATATTGAACAAAAGATTTTTTAAATGTTTACTTTGGAAGGCTAATAATCATTTGTCAAGTTTTATAACTATGTTCCAACTTGACTTAATAATTGTAATGACTCAATCTAGAAACTTTTTTACTGTAAAAATCTATTTTTGTTTATTTTATATTACTTGATTTATAAATGTGATAAAATACACATACATAAAATTTACCGTCTCAGCCGTTTCTTAGTGTACACTTTAGTGGTGTTAGTTACATTCACATTGTTGTGCATCCACTCCAGAACACTTTCCTTTTTTCAAAACTAAAACTCTATACCCATTAGAGACAACTTTGAAATATTTTTCACAAAGAGAGCCTTATGGCCTTGGGGAAAATGTTTAATTTCAATTTATCTAATTTTGTTGTAGTAGAGAAGAGTGATAGGGTAATCAAGCATAAATTATTAGGGTAAAATATCAGGGTTAAATTCTCTTGGAGCAGTGTAATGGAAACAAGAGATCAAAGAGAAAAAGGAACCTTGTTGAATTTCTTTTTTTTTTTTTTTTGGCTGCGTTGGGTCTTCGTTGCGGTGCATGGGCTTTCTCTAGTTGTGGTGAGTGGGGGTTTCTCATCCTTGTGGAATTTCTGATTGTTACAAAAGAGCTTGTTCATTCTATTTTAAAATGCACGATAGTAGTATCAAATCACTATGGCATTTAGATTTCACTGACTATATTTAAAAGATCATATGATAAAATATTTTTAAATGAAATATTTACAGCATGCTGGAAATTATATCCTTTGCAACTATTTTTATTATGAAGAATTTAGATGCCAACTTAAAAGTATATTATCCTCTTCATAGTGGTAGGTTTTTCAAAATTCTTGAGGGGATATGTGACATTTGGAGAACACTGCATTAGGGTAGAGGGATCCCTATGAAATGCCTGAACCAACATTGAAGTTCACTGGAGACTCACCACCCCTTTAAGGTGTTCAGCGTCTCACTGGACTGTGTTCCCACGGCAGGACTCACGAAAGGGTGACCGCTGAGCTTAACTCCTTCACCTATTATCCGATAATCAGACCCGTAAAATGGCTCACTCCATTACCAATTTCAAATGAAGTTCAATACTTACTAAGGAATGTTTTAAGAAAAACTTGCCTTAACTGTGCCTGACCTAGGTTAGGAAGTAAGTTACAAAACTGTATCAAAAGTCCAGCTTTCCCTCCCAGCACCCTGGTTACTTAAAGGACCCAGATCCACAGAGTAAAAGAATGGGAGAAAATGTTTACAAAGCATGTATCTGATAAAGAATTATGTGCATATATATATGTGTGTGTGTGTGTGTGTGTGTGTGTGTGTATATATATATAGAGAGAGAGAGAGAGAGAGAGAGAGAGAGAGAGAGAGGGAGGGAAAGAGGAAGCACAGTGATGGTTGCCAGGGTCTGGGGGGCAGGGAAATGGGTAGTTATTGCTTAACGGGTATAGACTTTCAATTTTACAAGATAAAGAGTTAAGGCAGATGGATGGTGGTGATGGTTGTACAACAGTGTGAATGTACTTAATGCCACTGAACTGTACACTTAAGAATGGTTAAGATGGTGAATTTGATGTTATGTATATTTTGCCACAATAAAAAAAAGCTTGAAAAAATGCTTTTATCATATCACATTTCACACCTCTCTTTGCCCAACTGTGGAACTCATTCAGCATATGAAGCATATTCAACATATAACTGGATTGACAAAGCCAGCCTCTTTATCCAACAGAACTCAGACTTTCTGTCAGGAAAAGTCAGAACTCATTTGCACTTCAAATTAACATGTATTTTGAGGAAAATTATTAGAAGAACTGAGAAACAAATTAAAGTTCATCTGAAATTAATTACCAAGTGCAGTTAGGACTAAAACATTGCAGAACTAACTTATTTACTGCATGCTGTTTCTCCTTACTTAAATTGCAGGATGCGGCATAAGTCTAGCAGGAGGGAGAGGAATGAGAGTTACCTGGTGTCCCTTGGATGAAAGTGAGTGTGTTGTGTCCAGTTTGGGGGACTATTCAACTGAGAATTAGATATAAAAGTCAAAAATACTCTTGCTGGTTTCATTAGACATGATGAAGTTCTTCTCGTGTATTTAGTGAAAATAAGGCATATACTGATACAAACTAATTGCTCTGGAAGTCAGCATGTGTGAGATATATGAGACTGGAAAGATGGTGGTTGACTGCTATTGAAATAAACATTCGTGATGTGACTGGGTAACTGATTATGAAAAATCCCATTAACCTTGTGTCGTCTGCTTGCCTCTTGTGTCTGGAACAGTTTTGCCGGCCGGGACGTCTCCGCTGTGGGTAAGGGGCGGGGTGTGCCTTGCTCACTGTGAGCTGCTCTCGTGAGTGCTTGGAGAAAATACGGAGAAGGAGAACGGTGCTTGTCTTCTAAGTAAAGGGGAGAGGACCCCGTCGCGAGGGGAGGCATCTCTGGCAACAGCAGGGGACGAGGGAGAGTGCTCCCCTGGGCCCTGGCCTGCGGAGCCAGGCTTTAGTTTCGATTAGCCATTGAAGGTGGTTTTCCCAAATTTGAAGTTTTTCGTTCCCGGGGCAGTGCAGGATGGGTGTTGTCCTTTGCTTTTAAAAAGGGAAATGGGATCTGAGGCTCTGTTTCTAAGAGATCTGTGGAGGTTGAGGTCTGAAGACTGATTCCCTTTAAATCTGTGGTTTTGTCTGTGTGCTTTGCAGACCAGCACCATCAGCTTCTCCTGGGAACTTGTTAAAAATGCACATTCCTGGGCTGCATTCCAAATCAGGCAGTTCCAGAACTCTGGGGTCCTCCAGGTGATTCTGATGCCTCCCCAAAGTTTAGAACCACTCACACCTGTATGGTTTGGGTCGCATTGCCCTTGAGTAGTTGACATAGTGTCTAGATGATGTAACTATTAGTTTGTGTAAACATTAGACATTTCATTTTTGTGTATTTTGGAACCAATATAATTAGTTGTCAGTTATGTACAAGAGCACAGCATCTGTCCTGCCTGATGAATAAAGGTCCCTTTGGCAAGTGAGGAACAACAGCATGTCCTAAGCCAGCAGCCTCAGGCCGAACAAACAGGCGGTGTCCTTAGATCGCTGGACAGTCCGGCCATGGGAGCTGACCCAGGGTCCTCTCCTGGCAGGTGGCCTGGAGGTCTGCAGGCAACTCTGTGGGCATCTGAGCCAGAGCCAGGGGCTGACAGGAAGGAGGTGGGCCCTGCGTGTTTCCTACAGCAGGAGAGTGAATAGCATCTGTTTTGAAAAGACCTGCTCTGTCCTTTTGGCCAGTCCAGAACCCATGCTCCTGCCCCAGAGATTTGTGAAGCATCTGATCCTTTTGAAGTGCAGCCGTTTGGTCTTTTTAAAAATGCAAATCATATCAAGTCGTTTCCTTCCTTAATATTACAATTGTTCCAGGACTTCCCATTGCCCTTAGGAAAGAGTTCAGAAGTTGCAGCTGGCCTTTGCTTCCCTCCCACCTTTGAGTGTCTAAGGCTGCCCCGGGGTTGTGCAGACACTGTTGCCTGGGCCTGGAGATGCGCCCCAGCGTCCTCAGATGAGGTGAGGGTCCCCCACAAACTGAGCTGCAGCGCCTGTCCTGCACTCAGGACGTGGTCCATGCTGAGTGAGGTGGTCCCTCCCCTCTGGGCTCGCGTAGCCCTGAGGACTGGGGTGCCGTTCGCAGCTGTGTCCCAGGCCTCCTGGAGGCTCTGTAAATGCTCCTTTGTCAGGCGAACAAGCCACGACTCTGCTGCCCTTTCCCTGCTGTTCGCGTACCCGCTGTCTATTTCGTTGTAGTTGGAGCTGAGTTCCGAAGGTTCTCCTTGGACCGTCAAAGCCTGGAAAGTTCGAAGACTTCTACAAGCTGGTTGTGCACACCCATCACATCTCCAACACCGAGGTGGACCATCGGCTACGCGGACGTGCACGGCGACCTGCTGCCCATCAACAACGATGACAACTTCTGCAAGGCGGTCTCCAGCGCAAACCCCTGCTCAGGGTCTTCATCCAGAAACGAGGTTACCGAGGAGGCTGAGCTGCTGCTCTTGCCCGGCACTCATTTAAAAAATAAATGCGCTTTTCTGTTTTGTCTGTCATTTCAGAGCCATGTTACTCTGTTTCCTAGCCTTTGGTGGAGACTAAGAAATTAACATCTGTTTGGTCAACGTTAATTTCTGAGAAAGGCTTAACGATATTTAAGCTGCATTTTCCACCTGAATCGTGTTGACTTACGATTCTTAAATACTGAGGAAAAATAATGTCGATATTTTCAGTATTTTAACTGGATGCATTAGCCAGTAACCCAAGATTGAAACTTCCGGTTGTTAGTATATGTTTTCCGCTGTCTTTTTAGGGTTGAAAAACATGTTAGCTTTAGATTATAACTTCGGTTCACTTTTAGCTCTGAAGGCCTAGCTCTGCTGTAAGTAAGAACAGTATCACTTTCTGTGAGAATAAATCACTAACACAGGTTAGCGGCTGAAAGGTGGGGCACCCTGCTGTGGAATCACTTCTCAGAGCTGCGTGTTAGATTTGTTTCATCGTCTCTGAACTTGAGAGAACCCTAACAATTGTACATGACGTACTGAAGAAAAGAGCCACCTGCAGGCGAGGCCTGAGGTTAAAGAAAGAGGCACCTTATGATTGCCCTGGTCACGACCGTCCCTCCTTCCCTGAGCAGACCTCTGTGCCCACAGCAAGTGCTGACCACCCTGGGGGAGCAGCATGGCGGTGGGGACACCGTACTCGCCGTTGTGGACACCGTACTCGCCGTTGTGGACTTCCGGCGTATGGGGAGGAGAGAGAATGGTCTTAGCCTCTGGGGCAGTGGGGCAGTGGGGCAGCTTCACGGACACTAGAAGCCGCAGCACAGCGTGCTGGGCGGGGGGCCCTCCCGGCTGCGGGAGCCCGAGCCAGGCTTGGTAAGTGTGAGACTGCAGGAGGCCGAGGTGCGGGCCCAGGTGCCTGGCCCTCTCTCCTCCGCCCGAGTCCCCCCTTTGCGTGACGGTGTTCGAAGAGCGCTCGCCGCCAAGCCGTCCGCACACGCCGAGCGCTCAGAGCGTGCTGGCCGGCAGCCCGTGCTCTGAACTGCCGTCCTCTTGTCTGTGCTGCTGGAACGGAGTGTGTAGCGAGGGGGCGGCAGGGGGTCTGCTGACCTCACTTCGGACTGGTTCCCCGGCACCAGATCAGAAAGCTCTGCATCTGCAGCCCTTGTTTAGCCTGGGTGTCCTGCTGATGGTACCGAAAGTCCACACGGCTGTCACTTCCTCACGGTGGCCTGGGGGAACTGGCTTTCGCTCTCCTGTGAGAGCCCCCGGCTGCGGCCCCCTGCGCTGCTGCGCCTTCCCTCTGCTGCGGCCACACCCGCACCCTGCTGCGCCCGCCGGGGGTGGGGGTGGGGGTGGGGGTGGGGGGGCCCGCTGCTCCTCACGTCATTTGGGTGCCTCTTGTCGCCCACCCTCTCAGCAAGGCCTGGTCTCGATTGGCCTGTGTCCCCGCCGCCCCCATCCCCTTGTCTCTTTCTTCTGCTCTCTCTGTGTTGTATCATCAGTTGCCCCCAGGGCTGGCGCGCGGTCCAGATCCCACGTCCACAGCTCTGCCCTGGCCATCCCAGGTCGCGGCGTTGTCTCCCAGGGTGCGGAAGGGTGAGTAGTGGGCGTGCAGCCGTGTGAGTGACGGACGTGCACACGGGCGTTGCCACCCGTGTAGGAAACAGGCCGCTCTGTACTGCTGCATTGGGAGCACCGCCGCAGGCACTCTCGCCCTTTGGAGGGCAGCCCTAGGGACACTTGGCAGCCTGTGCTGTCGAGTCACCGAAGCTCAGGTGAGGCAGGAAGCCGCAGGCGGGGATGTGCCAGCTTCCGCGGGTCGCTCGGATGGCTTTGCTGCTCAGCTTGCTGGCTCAGGCCCTGCCTCCTGTCTTTATTATTTTTCTCTTCCTCTTTCCCTTGGCCTCAGAGGAATAGCCCAGAGCTTAACTAGCTGCCGCAGGGTTTCTAACCGTCCTGTGCTGTAAGGGTGCAGGCTTCGCCTCCAGCCCCTGCCTTTCTCTGTGAGGTGGCAGCAGGGAGCCGCGCTCCTACGCCGCCCCCAGCACTTTCTCACCGGCTCTGCGGCCCCCGACCCTAATGTTCCCATCTGTACAGTGGGAGAACCTACCTCAGGTTATTGTCGGGCTTCGAGAGGAGAATCTTCCTGATGTTCCCAAAGCCTGGCCCCTCCCTCCATCACTGGGGAAACTGGGGAAACTGGGGCTCTCCTCTCCCTGTCCTCAGCGGAGTCCAGCTGCAAAGACGGCACCCCAGTGGGAGAGACGAGGGCAGCCGTGTTTCTGCGGCCGGCGGCAAGCAGGAGCAATCCTGGTGCCCTACGTGTTCCGGAAAGGCTCGCTCACCGTGTGAAAGGGGGTGTCCGCCATGGGTGCGGCAGAGCTGAGGTTCCTCTGGAGGTGACACTCAAGTCCCATGTCCTTTTCCTACAGCATGGGTCCCGAGATTTTGGTCACAGTAATGCCATTCTCATGATCTTACTGTAACCACACCTGGTCTGTAGTTTACTTAATAACTTTCTGTACATTGATGTGTATTGTAAGAGGAAATTGTTTGATCATCACAAATGAAGAGTCATTCTTCTAATAGATGTTGAAAGACACCCACAGTGATGTTTAGGAAAATGAATTTGTTTGCCACTTACTAATCCCCTCCCCAAACCACACAAAGACAGCACAGTAAAACTACAGACCAACATCCCTTATGAATATAGATGTAAAAACCCCTCAGCAAAATAGTAGGATATGGAAAACATGTGTCCGTGGTGGATGAATAGATAAACAAAATGTGGTATATCCATCCAATGAGATATTATTCAGCCATATAAAGGAACGAAGTACTAAAGGGTCCAGACTGCAGTACAGATGGGAAAGAATGCCAAGTGGATGAAACAGCCGTGTGTTATAGGATTCCATTTATGATCTGTCCTCATCCTGTGCAGATTCTGTGTTTGTGAACTCGGTCCAGTTTGTTTGTAACCCAGCGTCAGTACGCAGGGCCCTTTCACAATTGTTTGCAGACGTGCGCAGGTTGCCGACCCGTGTTCCAGACGAGGCTAAGTAGGCACTGCTCTGCCTGCTTGTTTGAGCTCACTCTGTGAACAAGCGTGCTTTTCATGGTCTACTTAGTGCCACATTTTCCACATTTTTGTACTTTTTTGTTTTGTGAAATTGTATTAAAATACATACAACATAAAATTTAGCATCGTAACCATTCTTAAGTGTTCAGCTCAGTGGCGTTAAATACATTCACAGCGCTGTGCGGCCGCCACCATCCGTCCCCTTTTCATCTTGTAAAACTGAATCACTCTGCCTTTTAAACAGTAACTCCCCGTTTCCCCTCCCCCAAACCTGGCAACCACCATTCCACTTTCTGTCTCTAGGATTTTGACAACTCTGAGCACCTCCCTTAAGTGAAGTCATTCCGGATTTGTCCTTTTGTGCCAGCGCATGTCATGAGCATCATGTCCTTCAGGTTCAGCCATGTCGTAGCCTGTGTCACAATTTAGTCCTCCTTCCATTCTATGACGATACCACATTGTGCGTATCCACTCATCCGTTGATGAACACGTGAGTTTCTTCCACATTTAAGCTATTGTGAATAATGCTGCTGTGAACATGAGTGACAGATATCTCTTTGAGATCCTCTTTGAGTATAAACCCAGAAGTGGAATTTCTGGGTCATGTGGTAATTCTATTTTTGATTTTTTTTGAGGAACCCGCATACTGTTTCCCACAGTGGCTGTTCCATTTTACGTCCCCACCAACAGTGTGTAACGGTTCCAGTTTCCCCACATCCACACCAGCACTCGTTGCTTTCTGGTTTTTGGATAATAGCCATCCTGATGGGTGTGAGGTGGTAGCTCGTTGTAGTTTTGATTAGTGTTTCCCTGATTTCTAGTAGTGTTCAGCATCTTTTCACTTGCTTAATGGCCATTGAATAGACATTCAAGTCTTTTGCCCATTTTGTACTAGGTTGTTTGTTTTTGGTTGTTGAGTTTTAGGAGTTTCTATTTATCTGGATGTTGATCCCTCATCAGATATATTATTTGCAAACATTTTCTCCCATTCTGTGGGTTGCCTTTTACTCTGTGGATTGTGTCTTTTGATGTACAAAATTTTAAATTTTTCCCGAGGTCCAGTTTGTCTAATTTTTCTTTTGTTACCTGTGCCTGTGGTATCATATCCAAGAAATCATTGCCAGATCCAATGTCATAAGGCATTTGTCCTACGTATTCTTCTAAGAGTTTTATAGTTTTAAGTCTTCAATGTAGGTTCTTGATCCATTTTGAGTTAATTTTTGTGTACGATGTTAAGTAAGGGTTCAACTTTATTCTTTTGCATGTGGATATCCTATTTTCCAACACCATTTGTTGAAAAGACTGCCCTTTAAACATTTAGTGGTCCTGTCACCCTTGTAAAAAATCATTTGACTATATGTGAGACTCTATTTCCAGGCTCTCTATTCTATCCCATCAGTCTCTATGTCTGTCTTTATCTCAGTATCACACTGTTTTGATTCCTGTAGCTTTGTAATAAGTTTTAGAATCAGGAAGTGTGAGTCCTCCAGTTTTGGTCTCTTTTTCAAGATTGTTTTGGCTACTCAGAGTCCTTTGAGATTTCATATGAATTCCTTTTGTGTATACTATACAGCTATTTTCTTTTTGGCTACCATGATGATTACATTTAACATCCTAAAGTTATAACACTGTAATTTGAATTCATACCATCTTAACTTTAGTAACATACAGAAACTCTGTTCTTTTACAGCTCTATCCCTACTACTTTTGTTGTTGATGTCACAAAATTACATCTTTTTACATTGTGTGCCCCCAGACATAAATTAATACTTCTTTTAAATGCATTAGACTCCTAAATTATGTAGAAAAAAAGATTTGGAGTTACAAATCAAAGTTACCTTAATACTGGCTTTACACTTATAATTGTTTTCTTTTTTAAAAAATGTGTTAATCTTTTGAACCATGTAGAAAACAAAAAGTCCAGTCTAAACCGTTGTTACAATAATATAGCATTTATAATTACCCATACATTTAATTTTATAGAGATCTTTATTTCTCCAGTTGGCTTTGAAATTCTGTCTACTATCCTCTCATTTCATCAGCAGGACTCCCTTGAGCATTTTTTGCAGGGCAGGTCTAGTGGTAACGTGAACTCCCTCAGCTTTCATATATGTTGAAATGTCTTGATTCCTCCCTCACTTTTGAAGAACAGTTTTACTGGGTATAGGATTATTCATTGACAGGTTTTTTTCTTTCCACCTTTTCAATACATTGCCCTTTGTCTACTTGCCTCCAAAGTTTCTGATGAGAAATCTGCAGATAATCTTATCGAGGATGGCCTGCATGTGATGATTTTGCTTCTCTCTTGCTGCTTTCAAGATTCTCTATTTGTCCTTGGCTTTTGAAAGTTTGATTAAAATTTGTCTCAATGTGGGTCTCTTTGAGTTCATCTTATTTGGAATTTGCTGTGCTTCTGGAATTTTATATTCATGTCTTTATTCAAATTTGGGGGCTTCCCTGGTGGCGCAGTGGTTGGGAATCCGCCTGCCAATGCAGGGGACACGGGTTCGTGCCCCGGTCCGGGAAGATCCCACGTGCCGCGGAGTGGCTAGGCCCGTGGGCCGCAGCTGCTGAGCCTGTGCGTCTGTAGCCTGTGCTCCGCGACGGGAGAGGCCGTAACAGTGAGAGGCCCGCGCACCGCGATGAAGAGTGGCCCCCGCTCGCCGCAGCTGGAGAAGGCCCTCACACAGAAGCGAAGACCCAGCACATCCAAAAATAAATAAATAAATAAATTTTAAAAAAAAAAATTTGGAAAGTTTTCAGCCATTCTTCTTCAGATAGTCTCTCTGCTCTTTTCTCTCTCTCTTCCTCTTCTGGGACTCCCATAATACATATGTTGGTCCTCTTGATGGTGTACCACAGGCCCCTTAGGGTATTTTCTTTTTTTCCCCCCAATCTTTTGCTTTCTAGTCCTCAGCCTTGATGATTTACATTTCCCTATCTTCAAGTTCACTGATTCTTTCTTCTGCCTGCTCAGATCTGCCTTTGAATCCCTCGAGGGAATCTTTCAGTTCAGTTATTGTACTTTTCAGCTTCAGGATTTCTTTTTAGTTTATTCTTGGGTTTTCTATATATTTATTGATATTTCCATTTTGTTCATACTTTGTTTTCTTTACTTTCTCCACATATTCCTAAAGTTCTTTGAGCATTTTTAGGACTGTTGTTTTAAAGTCTTTGTCTAATATATCTGCCATTAAGTCTTTTCAGGGACAGATTCTGTTGAATTATTTTCTCCTGTGAATGGGCCATACTCTTTTATTTCTTTGTATGCCTTGTGATTTTTTGTTGAACACTGGACATTTTAATCTAATAACGTGGCAACTCTGGAAATCAGATTCTACCCCTCCCCCAGGGTTTGCTGGGGGGGGGGTGGTTTTTGTTTTTGTTTTTCTGGCTTTTTAAAATTATTGTTGTAGGCTTTCTCTGCCAAGCCATCAGCATGAGGTGTAAAATTAATAACTTCTGAGGTCTTTTCTGAGACTTTCCTTGGGCACGCACAGTCACTTTCTGGTTTTCGCAGTTGTTTTTCAATGTCCTAGTCTTTAATGTCTGGTTCATGAAAGGGGAAAAGAGAAAAAGGGGGGATAAAAGGGCACTCACTTTTGAAATCCCCTTCAGGTCACTTCAGCTTCTTGGGGAGGGGTTTGCAACAATGGGGGAAAGTGTAACAACAATGGCCACCTGCCTCTGGCTGCACCTTTGCGATCAGATGCAACAGTCAGCATCAGAGCACAGATTCCTGGTATTTGCAGGGCAGGGTCCTCTTTGCCCACCCTGGCTCCTGCAAGCTACTCCAGACATACATGCAGAGCTGCCTGCTGTGTGGCTGGGAGTGTGATGGGTGGGTGCTAAGACCTGAAATGAACCAGAGTTGAGGGCAGTAACCTTCTAGTTCTTCCCCTTGAAGTCGTGAGTCTTCAACAGGCCTCAGATTTCCAAATTAGTTACCACAGACAGGTCCTGCCATTGTTGTCCAGGTTGGGGGAGTCCCTGGTGCTCCCTTCTCTACCGTCATCCCAGAACTCTCCTGTGTGTGCATGTGATTTCACTGTTTAAAATTGCCCCAAGCGTAGTGCCAGAGTGCTGTAGGGCTTCTCTGAGCCCAAGGTGGATGGGATGTGCTTTACTTAGAAAATGCTCTTGGCCATGAGTTCGATGTTAATGAATCAATAGTATATATGAAATAAGGCGTCTTAACCAGAAACACACTAACGCAAGTTTATTGCTTGGTGGATGAAAATGTTGTGATCAGAGGCTCACAGGACCCTGCATTTCCTGGCAGCCATGGTTCAGTATTCAGTAATGCAGTGTTCATGGAGACTCTGTGAAACGTAACTACTGTGAATAACGAGAATCAACTGTATATGAAAAGTCTATAGAATGGGCAGTCTGTAGAGACAGAAGGCACATTCATGAGGGTGGGAGGTACAGGGTTTCTTTGCTGGATCATGGAAATATTCTGAAATTCGATAGTGGTGCTGGTTGCACAGCTCTGTAGATATACTAATCACCATTGAATTATACTCTTTACATGGGTGAACTTTATGGGATGTAAATTATATCCCAGTAAAGTTGTTAAAAATTAAAAGTATGAGATTCAAACCAGGCTCTCCTGGATCTGAGTCTCGGCCCTGAGTGAAGTCATCTGGGCTCGTCTCCAGCCTTTATTTCCAAACTTCAGCCATCCTCAATCCGTGTGAATACTTTGACTTTTTAACTCATTTATTTGTACACATTTTTTTTTAAATCGTCTTTTCCCCTGGTAATAGGGACTTTTTGTTCTTCACTTGCGGCCTCAGCTGTGAGCAGCACCTGCTGTCCTGATGCACTGGCTTTGGGACTCAAGACAGCGCTCAGGACACCCAAGTTGGCTCCCAAGGGGCTTCCCTGGCTGCCATCCTTGAACTCATTAGGAATGTCAGTGTCAGGCACAGTAAAATTAGCAGGACCTGCAACATTGTTACCAGTAGAAATTACAGATAGCATTTTCATATCATGTGATCATATCAGCCAGAGATCTTGAATATCATTTACAGTAATCATTATTTTTAAATAGTGCAGATTGTTATTGAATGCATTAGTAAGAAAGCATATGTAGTGTTGTATCCCACACTTGCTTTAGTGTTTTGATCATTGCCTTCAAAGTGATTTCTTTCTTTTGTCATCCCATGTCTCTTACTTTATGCGTTTAAGAACATTATTCTGAGAAGGAGTTCCCAAGCCTCATCAGATTGCTGAGGGTTCTTGGGACTCAGAGTTAAGAACCCAGCTGTAGATAGTCTGCATTTGGGCGCTCAGACAACAGGCCAGCGATGACTGGGATTTTGCCCTCCCGGGACCCCGTCAGGGGCATTCGTGTCCACAGGGGGCAGAGAACCACGCCTTTGGCCTTCACATCTGCAGACTTCTTTCCTTCTGCATTTAGTAGACTTTGTCAGTCCTCTCTCCTGGGCTGGCTACTGTTACCAGCTGTGGGGTTTTTCCCTTGGGTAGATAAAAGATGTCATTGTGCCTTTCACTTTAATGCTTTGCCCATTTAAGTGAAGAAGAAGAGCAGTTACCAGGATGAAGCAGTCACAGTGGGGAGCCTGGATCCCAGATCCTCTCCATCCCCTGCATACTCCCGTCCTCCCCGAGCACGCAGGAACACTGGGCAAACCAGCCCAAGTCAGAGGAGATGCAGGACGAGACCAGCAAAGGAGCTGGGAGTCTATTTTTAGCAGAATAAACAGGAAGTGGAGACACTCACTTGTCACCACTCACCCATCAAATAAACCCTCCCAATACTAGCAACCCCTGTGTTCTCATCATTTAAGAGATGGCCCTTTTACCCCCAGGTCCCGGCCCAGGACCAGGGGAGGAACCCTGATGGAATTTTCAGTTGCTTTCAGATGGGGTAAGGGGCCTCCCAGGGTGTCAGAGGAGGCTTGTTGAAGACAATTATACCAAAAGATTTCCAGCACAATTAGAGGGCTCTCAACTATTTACTTTTAAAATAAACATAAATATTGCTCATTTACATGTGTCTGTTAACCGCTCTTGGCGCTCTGGCATTCTTTGGGGTTTCTAGAATGAGTAAGACACATTTTAAAACTTTTGACTTATCAGAATTTGCATGACTGGGGGCAGGGTGGGGAGGTAGGGGTATTTACTTGCGATGTCACTTAAGTGTGTGGCCGGAAAAAGTAATTAAGGGAAGTTCTTCAAAGTAAAACGTATAGAATCATTGAAAATTTGGTTATAGACACTGGCAGACTCTTAAAGTATCAGGCCTGTAAATTCTGCTTATAAACGCTTTCCTTTGATTCGTCATTAATTAGCAGGAGGCGTGTTTGGCTTTTACGTTGGGGGCTTACTGCTTAGCAGGAAGCACTCAGTGGGTCTAACAGCGTAGCTGCCACAGCTGAATCTCTCTGTTTCTCTCCCCATTTTACTCTCTTTCCTCAGATGCTGCCGAAGGTTTTGAGGCTGTGTGTTGAGGGCAGGGTAAAGATGTAGTTCTGCTGAATTAGCTTCATCTATGCGCCCACGCGTATAGGAACAGGTGTGTGAGAACCTGCAGTTAAACACCCCTCTGCTCTGGGAGCTTTTTCATGAGACACATTTGCTTTTTTAATTGTCACTGATTCCTGGAAGTTCGTGTGTTTGGAGAATTTCCTTTTTTGTTTCTTCCAACTGTGAAAAAGGGCAAAAACTCTCCCACTGCTCTACCGTGGGAACATGCAGAAAACAAAATGCCTGAAGCCGGTGTTCACCCCTGGAGTGGGAGTGGATGGGGGGAGAGAATGTGCTGATGTAGCTCATTAAAAAGCAAACAAAGCCAGAGCCGCCCACCGTCCAGAAAGAGCTTGTCCTGGAAAAGCTGGCCACTCTGTGCAGGCCCTGTCGGGCAGCCTGGGCCTCGCCGTCTCCTGTATGTGGCTCACGCCACCCATGTCACTGGGTCTGCAGCTTCCCCTCCAGCTGAGCCTTTGGGAGGGAGGGGAGAACATCGAAGGCTGATTTTGTTCTCTAACTGTCCCACAGAACACCTTGTGTATAAACAGTGAGAGTTTACACAGATGGAATTGGATTCTCCTCTTTCCTTATTTATTTGCGAGTCATATATACTTTTTATGTATTCAAGCCCATAGTATACTAATAATTTGGATTCTTTTTAAAATCCTTACATATCATAAACATATCCTATGTCATCAAACCCTTTGTGAAACTTTTGTTTTAAAAGATGTTTTTTCTGTTTATAACATATTTGTAAAAGAAAATTCAAACAACACGGAAATAACTCCACCACCCTGAGGTGACCATTGTTAGCAGTTTGGTGAGACCCCTCCAGACCCCTTGGTGTAGATACAACTAGTTGGATATAGTTTCACATAAACAGGGTCATAATACACATACTGTAGAGGTTATTTTAGCCTAGCATCATATTTTTGACTCCTTGTAGATACATAGATATACACCATCTTTTTAACAGACATAGCAGTTGTATGAATTTAACAAAATGTAACCAATCCCATAATAATTTCTATTTAAACTGTTCCAATTTTTCATTATAATAAACTCTGTTGTACCTTTTTATGTACATGTCAGATTCAGGATTAATTGGTAGAAATGTTCTTGCCGGATTAAAAGGCATGCGTATTTTTAACTAAAGTATATTTTTGCCAGTGGACCTCTCTTTAGCAGGGCACTAGAATGACATTTGAATTGGGTCTTTTTAAAACACATCTTTGAAGGCCGTTCTTGTGTGGCATGGAAGCTCGTGAGCTTTGAATTTACCGTCTTTTTTTTTTTTTTTTCTTTAGACATCTTTATTGAAGTATAATTGCCTTACAATAGTGTGTTAGCTTCTGCTTTATAACAAAGTGAATCAGTTATACATATACAATAGGTTCCCATTTCTCTTCCCTCTTGCATCTCCCTCCCTCCCACCCTCCCCATCCCACCCCTCTAGGTGGTCACAAAGCACCGAGCTGATCTCCCTGTGCTATGCGGCTGCTTCCCACTAGCTATCTATTTTACATTTGGTAGTGTATATATGTCCATGACACTCTCTTACCCTGTCCCATCTCACCCCACCCCCTCCCCATATCCTCAAGTCCATTCTCTAGTAGGTCTGTGTCTTTATTCCCGTCTTGCCACTAGGTTCTTCATGGCTTTTTTTTTTTTTTTTTTTCCTAACAAATACAGTATGCTAACACATATATACGGAATCTAAGGAATTTACCGTCTTGAACGCTGCAGCAAAGGCCAGTGAGGGGCTGGCGAGTGGCGTGGGGGGAGGGCTGGCCTCCTGCTAGGACAGCAGCCGCGCCGCAGACGCCTGAGTCTGGTACCTTGCAGGTCCCAGCCTGCCCCCGTGAGCTGATTATCCTGCTCCAGACTCCTGAGCTCAGGGAGCCCCTCCCAACCTGGCCTCCCTGGGTGGGAGCTGAAGACCCGCAGGACGTGAGCTCCTGGGGGGAAGCCGCCCAGGGGGGCGGACGGTACCAGCTGAAGCCGTTTGCTTCCACGGAGGCCAAAGGACCGTGTGGCTGAACGTGGGCATCGTATCGTTTCTTTCCTGTCTTATCAGAGTGGCTCGTTTGTGACGATCAACACATGTATTTAAGCCAGTTCTCAGTGAGGACGAGCTCAAGGAGTTCTGCTTTGATGGGAAATAAGGCCAGGAACGGAGGCACGGTTTGGGGCTTTCTCTTCATGTTTCAGCTGATAATCCTGGTTGTCAGGCTGCCTGTGTTAGTAGGATTTCTTTTCTTTTTTTTTTTTTTAATATCTTTATTGGAGTATAATTGCTTTACAATGGTGTGTTAGTTTCTGCTTTATAACAAAGTGAATCAATTATACACATACATATGTTCCCATACCTCCTCCCTCTTGCGTCTCCCTCCCACCCTCCCTATCCCACCCCTCTAGGTGGTCACAAAGCACCGAGCTGATCTCCCTGTGCTATGCGGCTGCTTCCCACTAGCTATCTATTTTACATTTGGTAGTGTATATATGTCCATGCCACTCCCTCACTTCGTCCCAGCTTACCCTTCCCCCTCCCTGTGTCCTCAAGTCCACTCTCTACGTCTGTGTCTTTATTCCTGTCCTGCCCGTCAGTTCTTCAGAACCATTTTTTTTTCTTAGATTCCATATACATGTGTTAGCATACGGTATTTGTTTATCTCTTTCTGACTTACTTCACTCTGTATGACAGACTCTAGGTCCATCCACCTCACTGCAAATAACTCAATTTCGTTTCTTTTTATGGCTGAGTAATATTCCATTGTATATATGTGCCACATCTTCTTTATCCATTCGTCTGTCGATGGACACTTAGGTTGCTTCCATGTCCTGGCTACTGTAAACAGAGCTGCAGTGAACATTGTGGTGCATGACTCCTTTTGAATTACGGTTTTCTCAGGGTACATGCCCAGCAGTGGGATTGCTGGGTCGTATGGCCGTTCTATTCTTAGTTTTCTAAGGACCCTCCGTACTGTTCTCCGTAGTGTTTCTCTTTGAAAACTCTTTTTAAACGTGCCCCTCAGGTAGTGTAACAGGGCTGCGTTTCTGTTTCCAGGGGGGTGAGGGTTATGTGGTGTCACCTGCTTTAGAAGGGAGGGATTCTTTGCCCTTCTGGAGCAGCCCTGCCTGTAAACTCTGCATCCGCACCCCGACCTCCCACGTGTGCCTGAGGCCTTGGAGGTGCTCAGAGCCTGGCACTCAGGCACCTCCCGTGGGGCCCGCCTACGTTCAGGCCGGCAAGTGGTCATTCCTTCTTGGACTCGCCGAATCTCACGCCCCGCCAGTGCCGCGGCACGCAGGTTGGGTCGTGTTCCTGCTCTCTGGGTGCAGGTTCTACTGGGAGGCATGTTGCAGGGAGGCATTGTAGCCCCAGGGATGGGCCGGCCGCTGCAGGGCCGTGCGGGTTGCTCCAAGGCTGATGGGGAGCCGTGGGGAGGTTGAAGCAGATGCCCTGTGTGAACGGGGCGAGGTGCCCTGTGGGTGGTGCCTTGCCCACCGCACCCGCTTCCTCTGCGGCCCAAGGGAACCCGTGCCTGCTGCGTGTCCTGGGCTATACTCTCCGTGAGGTGGGGCCCCGCTCCTTTCCGTCCGGAAGGCCTGCTGTGCCGAGCAGGCTGGCAGCGTCCCCGCAGCAGGTGTGCAGCTTGGCGGGGGGGGCCCTGTGCCTGGAGTTAAAACCGGGTTTTACCAAGTGTTTCTGAAGGCCAGCAGATCGAGAAGCGCCAGCCCCCGTGGGCCTCTGTAAGCAAGGGGTTAAGGTTGAGTTTTCCTGGCCCTTGTTGGGGATGGGTGTCCACAGGTGTCAGCACAGAGATTTTGGAGAGGTGACCTGGCCTCTGGCAGCTTCCAAAAGTCAGGTCTTTGCTTCATTCCCCTTTGATCCGGATAATGGTTCCTAGGTCAGCCAGCCCTAACTCTGCCCTGGAAAACGCAGAGCGCCTACTAAAGATGTGGCTTCTAGGCCGTCATTCATAATGGTCACAGAACTACCAGCTCTCTGCTGACTTACTCATTCGGCTAACATGGTCCACTGACAGGCTCACCCCGGTCTGCGTGGCCGTGCTTCTGCCCCTCAGGTGTGACCCCTGTCACTGAGCAGAGGCAGGACGGCCAGTTACAGGCTCACCTCGCTGATGGGCACCTGCTCTGTGCTCGGCACTGCCAAGTCCTGGGGCACAAGGTCAGGTCGTGGCTCCTGCACTAACAAGGGACTTGCAGCCCCACAGTCTGCCGTGAAAACAGCGACCACCCAGGGGACTGTGCTTCGGGAACTGGGAAGAACTGCGTTGGGTGGAGAGTCCAGGAGGGCTTTGTGAAGAGGTGGTGCCAGAGCTAAAAAGCGTGTGCAGGGTCACGGGAGAAGCAGAAAGTTGGGGGGCTCCGTTTCGAAACGCCAGGCTGAAGTCTGTGATGGGAGGAAATGGTGGGAGGTGACCAGGGGTCTCTGAGCTC
This sequence comes from Balaenoptera musculus, assembly GCF_009873245.2. Classification (NCBI taxonomy): domain Eukaryota; kingdom Metazoa; phylum Chordata; class Mammalia; order Artiodactyla; family Balaenopteridae; genus Balaenoptera; species Balaenoptera musculus. The sequence continues at coordinate 90,374,619 of NC_045798.1, read as the reverse complement.
CAAGAGAGCCTGGGGATTGCGTACCCCACCTGCAAACAGCAGGGGCTCACTCGTGAGCTGGTGAGTACGTTAGGGAGCTTCCGGCCAAGGATGCGGTCAGATGACAGATCCCCCTCAGAGCCTGCAGGTGAGAGGAGGGGGCACATAGGAGAAGCCCCTCAAGGTCTTGATAAGATCTGGGGACCAATCGCACATCCCTTGGGAGATCTATATTCCAGTTGCCTTCAGTCGAGACCTTTTTTTTAGCGTGTTTATAAAGTGGCTGGCTAAAACATCTTTTGCATAGGTGAGAAGTAGTTGATTGGTATTAATCTTTTTTTTTTAAATTTATTTATTTTTGGCTGCATTGGGTCTTCGTTGCTGCACGCAGGCTTTCTCTAGTTGTGGCGATCGGGAGCCACTCTTTGTTGCAGTGTGCGGGCCCCTCATGGCAGTGGTTTCTCTTGTTGCGGAGCGTGGGCTCCAGGCGCACGGGCCTCAGTAGTTGTGGTGCATGGGCTCAGCAGTTGTGGCTCGCGGGCTGTAGAGCGCAGGCTCAGTAGCTGTGGCGCAAGGGCTTAGTTGCTCCGTGGCATGTGGGATCTTCCCAGACCAGGGCTCAAAGCCGTGTCCCCTGCTTTGGCAGGCAGATTCTCAACCACTGCGCCACCAGGGAAGCCCGGTATTAATCTTAAATTGTGTTCTTTTAAGCATTTTGCATTTGACATGTTTTTGCTAGAAAAAAGCTCCAGGTTACTCAAAACAGTGAAGTCTTCCCTCTTAGCTAAAGGCTAGCCCATCTAATCTACACCTACCTGTATCCTTAGGGTCACTGGGCTGGGGACGCTGTTTATATTCCTGTTAGTAGTCATTTTGAATCCAATTAAATGCCACTCCGTTTGGAAGAAATTCTTTTGGAGAGAGAATGAAGACAGCTGGAGGAGAGCCTGCAGTTGGTGTGGGCCCCATGGAAGCCCCCCCCCCAAGGGAGGAGACTGGACCCCGGGTGCAGCTCCCATGAAAGCACACCACACGGAGATGCTCAAGGACACTCTTGTGACAGGTTCCGCTAGTTCTGTGTGGCCATTTCTGTTTAAAAGGGCTTCTCATTGCAGAGGACAGCTGTGGAGACTGGAAGCTGGTGGAAATCCGGGTGGACTCGTCTGAAGCCCACCCATCCGCTGTGATCTGTCCTCAGTGGAATTCACCAGTGAAGAGGAGGGAATCATTCTAAACAGGGAGCTGGCGGGGAAGAAGGATGCTCTGTTCTAGAAAAATGGTTCCAAAGCCCTGAATGAAATTGCTTTGGTTCCACCTTCATCCAAGGCCCTTAAACTCACAGCTCTGGAGGTGTTTGCTTGCTTGTTTGTTCCTTTTTAACTTTCTTTCTCCTTTCTTCCCAAATTCTGGCCTGTCTTCCAGCACTGTTGACTACTTCTCCATGTTCTGCCTGCCTGACCCCTCCTCTTGGTCCCTGTGGCACCCCCGGTAGGGCTGAGCTGGTTTCCTGCCTGTCACTTCCTCCTTCTGCCCAGACACCTGGGTCAGCAGCTTAGAGGCTGGACTGGCCCCTGACATACAGCTCACACCCCACAGCAGCTTCGAGGACCCTCATCACATTTTTCGTTACGGCGCGTCATGGCTCCTCACGCCAGCATCTCGCATGTTGGCTTCTGTGTTTGTTTATGTCATTCCCAGGCTCAGCCAGAGCCCGCTTGTTTCCCTTTAACATCCATTCCTTCCTAAGATCCACCGCTGTTACCATCCTACTCGAGGAGTCCTTAAAAGTAATTCCTGTGTGGCCGGGGACCACCTTCATCAGAACCCCAGGGAGGGGAGGAGGCTTGTGAGATGCAGATTCTGGAGCTCTTCCCAACCCAGAAACCACAACCTCTGGGATGAAGGTCAGAGTTGGCTTCTACAGTGACTCACGCACACAGCCTCAGAACACATATATCCCTTCTACTCTCAAAACAAATGCTCATTTAACAGTTTACTGTTGACCAAGGACTTTGAAGCTATCATGTGACTGTCACAACAAACCAAGTTGTATAATTGTTCTCGTTTTGAAACTGAAGCTTCAAGAAAGGTTAAACATTCCAAATATAGTTCTCAACTGAAGTTGTTTGGAATTTATTTAAAATACCCCCTGGTGAGGGCTTATCTGGCACCTTTCAACAAAGGATGCAGAGCTGATGACATCCAACCATTTCACTGTAATGGGTGTGACATGTGAATGTCCGCAGCTCAGCACAAGCAGTCAGCCTTGGGAACTGGACTTGATTAAGACCACATTAAAGGCCGTACTGTCTTCCCATAGCCAGGAGAATCCTTATTTAGAATCCAGTAAACTTCAGTGGTACCTTAGTGCCAAGTAGTTTACTATACACATGATTTACCTGTACTAGTTTGGAGTCCAGAGATTTAAAATTTCCATCGTGAACTTTTTTCTTTTCCAGAAGCGTACGCAAGAGTTGGATTTCCTCTTGCATAGTCATTTGTCTTCCTGTTTTTGCCCTGTATCTCTGTAGTTTCCATCCTCTCCTGTGGGAAAGTGATTCAGCACAGAGGACACCATCTCTAGCAGACCCCACCTGCACCCGGGCTCTCGTAAAGCCCCGAGCCACTTCGTAGCATTTAACAAACGCAGGCGGAGAACTAGGATGAGACTGACAGTTGGATTTGAAGCAGTTTACTCCTGTGTTGTCTTCTGTGGGGACATGAATGCAGGATACGCCCCCTAGACCCTGCCCCCCGCCCCCCCGTATTCCAACAAGCCGCTAGAACCACGGACGGGGAGAGGCTGCGGCTGGGAGTTCTGTACCTTGTTAAACTGTAAAGAAGAGTGTTGATACAGCACATACCAACTAAGAAAGGCCGTTTTTATTGTGGTAAAACATATGTAACGTAACATTTACCATCTTAACCGTTTATGAGCATGCAGTTCAGGGGCGTTCAGTGCATTCACATGGTTGTGCAGTCACCGTCCACCTCCTGAACTTTCTCATCTCCCAGCTGAAGCTGTACCCACTAAAACATTATGTGTTTTGGTGAGTTAAAGTCAAACGCCAAGCAGTACCTCCGTCCGTGTAAGTACGAATTCCTATAAAATGCCCATGGGGCACATTTATAACTGATAGTGTCTACGGTTTTCTTAGAATTTCAAATCAAAGGGTGAGGGATTGTACTTTTGCAAAAAGCAAATCACTTAGGAAATAATTGTCACTTGCTAGTGGCGTCATCATGTCCCTGCAGAGACCCCAGGCCTTCCCTGGGGGCTGTGTCTGCGGCCCACCCTCATCCCTCTGGTTCCCGTGCACTGACCACGCCTGGACCGGAGGCTGGCAGTGAGGGCCGGGCTTCTTGGACTTCAGATCGCGTGTGGAGAGTCTCAGGTTAAATTAATCCAGCTCCTCTGGACACGTCAGGGCATCAGCAGTGACTCAGAAGGGTCAACCAGCCTCACTTGTCTTCCTCCTGCTTGGGACCCCTCTGAGCTGGGAAATGCAGCATGTAGCATGACGGGTGTCTGTGTGTTGGGGGCGGGATGCCCTCTGCCAGGGCGGCAGCAGCAGTGCGGCAAATCTGCTTCCCTGCAGACTTTCTCCCCACGCCTCCCAGACTCCGGTGAGGGGAGCCTGGAGATGGCCGGGCCCCCATGGCTCCTCCTGTGGCTGATAGGCCTGGGACTCTCTGCTGGCAGACAGAATAGCAGGAGAACGGGGAGGTTGAGGCTGGCGGCCCTCCTTGCCGAGGCCAGTGTGCTGGTCGCGTCTTCCTGGTCCTCCCTGCATCCCAGCCTGTCCTGGCAGTGGTGGACGCCGGGCGGTGTGCGAGCGTGTCCTCACACCCAGCCCCAGGAGCCACTCTCCGCAGCCTTGGGTGTGCTCCCACCCCTGGCCTTGGCTCGCTCTCGGGTGGGCTTCAGGTGGGGTGGACATTTGGTTGAGGCCCCTCGGGGGGAGGGGGGCTCCAACACAGATCTGCCCCACGTGGCCCCTGCCCATCTCCTGCCAGCTTCAGAGACCACCAAAAGGTGTGCTTGCCTTTGGGAGCAGGTGCCAAGCAGAGGGCGCATTGTCTCCTGATGTCACCTTTGACCTTGGAACCATCCCCGTCTTTTTAAGCATCATTTAGTGGATGGAAGTTCTTCGTGCGGTTGACACTGGAAACACGATTCTGATGCTGAGGATCGTCAGAGGGCAGAGCCTGAGACCCGCCCACGTTTAGATCTGGGGTGTGTCCGCCCGAGGACGTGAACCTCCTAAACCCTCCCTCCAGCAGCTCTTTCTGGCGGCCCTCACTGTCGAGCGTGGGGGCACACTTAGCTAGTGAACCTTGATGGGTCTCCTGCGCTCTCAGAATCGATCAGAGGAATTGCCAGAGCTTGAGAAGCTCTCTGGTCCAGGCACTCACTGACAGGCAAGGGAGACCCTGTACTTCACGCTGCAGGTTCCAGGGCTTCACACAAGGAAGTTTACAGATCCTTTAGCTGTGGATCCTCCTCGAGTTCCTGGGGAATTCCTGCTGACCGCAAACTTTGGCGAGGTGCTTCTGAAATTAAAATACGTCCTCCTCACCCTTTGTTCCTTTTTAAGTCCTCATCCACCTGGTGCTCCGGACCCAGTTGATCCTCTCGTGCTGTGTGCTGCCGGCGTTGCTCTGCCAGCCCCCTCGTAACGGGCAGGCGTTCCCAGGACGGTGGGTGAAGGGAGCTGCAGAAGTGGTGTGTGTTTCACAGGGGGTTGGGAGTACAGTTTCAGGGTCTGTTGTTACAGCGGGAACTTAATGAGCCCTGTTTCCTGCGTCAAGATGGTGGTTTGGCGTGTGGGCTGCCGGGACCAATGAAGAGTCCAAGGAGCCCTCACGGTCGAGGCAGGCGTCCTCAAGTCCATGGTCTCCCTGAGTGTGGTGACCCGTCCCTTTTACAGAGGATGAACCTGAGTCCCAGAGAGGTCCACACGACTGTCCAGGTTTCTCTGGTTTCCTCCCATGGCTGAAGTTGGGAGTGAAGAATGCGGCTGTGGCTCTCCCGAGCGGTCAGCAGAGGACCTAGGCACTTGCACAAACCCAGCCCGCAGGCTGCAGTGTCCACTGGCCTGAGGGGGGGGCGTCAGGAAGTGTCCCCGGACGGACCACAGATTCCTCTGGACGGGAGAAAGATGTGCACTGTGGTTCCTGGTCACCGTGGTTTGCCCATCTTGGACAATCCTGCCGGTCAGGACCCTCTCCTGACCCAGACTGTCGCTGGTCGACTGGGCAGCTCCCTAGGAACAGCAGGAAGATGACTCGTTCAGCTCTTAAAATCCAGGGTCTTCAAGATGTATTAAGTGGAAAACCTAGGTACAAAATTGTGTGTATAATTTGTTACCCCCTGAAACAAAATGAAGGAGTACGAATCTTTGTTCATATTTGCTTGTAGTTGCATAAATAGACTCTGGAATGATTGATAAACTAGCAAAAGTCACAACCTCAAGTACGGAGTGGGGAGTGACTGCTGACGTGTCTGGGGTTTCCTTTCGGGGTGATGAAAGTGTTCTGGAATTAGGCAGTGGTGATGGTTGCACAACCGAGTGCACCAAAACCGTTGAATTGTACCCCTTAACGAGGGGCACTGTGGAAGCCAGTCACGTGGCGTGTATCTCAGTCCTGCGGTTAAAGCATCTTCCTGAAGCAGGCATCTCGCTTGGCTTTGAGCCTCCTTGAGCCAAGTGTTGAACGCTAGCGGAGCTGCACTGCTCTTCGCCCCTTCTCTGGATTCGTGGACTGAGGGCCCGTGGAGCTGTGTCTCTCGCAGGGTCCTCGGGGTGAATCACGCGGAGGGCCCAGAGCAGGGCCGGCCCCTGGGTGCTCTGCTGTAGGGCCCCTGGAACTGCTCCCTGGGATTCGCGCTCAGGAGCTGTTGGTGAGAAGGGCGGCCTTGGCCGTGGGCTCGCGGAGCCCAGACGTCTCCCCGTCGTCGTCACTGCCCAGCGGCCTCTGCCGCGCGGGCGCAGCTGCCGTGGGCGGGACCCGGCTGACGGGGTGCTGTGAGGCTTGTGGTGCCGGGTGGCGCAGAGACCTGGCCGCTGAGGGCAGGGGTGAGGACCTGTGACCCTCCGCCAGGCTCCCGTGGAGCTTCCGTGACCCCCTCTGCTGTGCTGGCCATGGGAACTGCTGAAGGAGGCCCGCTCTAAGTACACGCTTTCCTGCCAGCAGTTATTTTCGGCTGTCTCAATTACAGTTGTCCCCTCTGGTAACCGCTGTAGCGTCCCGTAAATACAGGCTGAATCACAGCCCCCGGCTGTGGAGCCAGCGCGGGGAGGGTGGACACGTGGATGGCCCCGCTCCGCCTGGAGGGGACGGCGACCCCGCGGGGCTTTTAAGGGGCCGCCCGGAGGAAGGGGAGCCAGTGAACGATGCCCCCTTCTCTCTGATTTGATCGTGCTCTTCTTCCCACATCCTCTGCTCAGCACCTGAAATCACCTTGTGTTCAGGAGCCCGCTCTGAGCTGGGGGCAGAGCCACCAACTCTGATGCGCGTCGGAAAGCTGGCTTTTCGGAAATGCCCGACCCTGTTCTGCCCCCGGCAATCCAATCCTGCTCCTGAGACAGGCTCCTGAGAGGCCCTGTGTTTTCGTTGGAACTTGGGGGTTCATATTTCCTTGCTTTTTATCTGATCTCCTTTCTCCTATGTCATAAAAAAGGTTAAGTATGAGAGGGTGGGGAACGGGGAGAGCTCTTCCTTGGGCCGACCTCCGCGAGGCAGAGGGACTGGGAAGGGCTGCCTGCTGGGGGCCCGAGCTGGGCTTGGCCGCCAGCGCGCTGCCCTGGGGCTGGTGAGGCCAGGCCATTACTGTTAATCACGGGGGGTCGTGTCTGGGCCGCGGGTCAGCAGAGCAGCCCCGCTTGGAGGTGAGGGTGGGCTTGAGGGTGTTGGGAAGTGCTGCTTGGACCCTCAGAACGGCTGGCATCAGTGCCCCTCGATTCTAGGTTTCTGAAAGTGTTCTACTTGGGAGAGACACCAGCTCTGTCCCCTGGATGTCCAGAGATGTGTGGGTCCACAGGAGGCCCCTCGATTCTAGGTTTCTGAAAGTGTTCTACTTGGGAGAGACACCAGCTCTGTCCCCTGGATGTCCAGAGATGTGGTGGGTCCACAGGAGGGCCTGCTCACGGCCCACTTCTCAGTAGTTACTGAGTCTGGATCTTAATTACACTGCTCCGCAGACTCGGGAGGGGCAGAAGTCCCGCAAAGTGAGGGGGACTGACCGAGTCCAAGCCGTCTCACTTGTGGTGCCGAGCTTTTTCAGTTAAGCTTCTTGTCTGAGATCAGCCCCCAGAACTTGGAGTCTTTTCCGTCCGGCTCCCTTAGGACCACCAGCGTCCTCTCCCTTCTGGGTTAGTCGTGGCCCTCGGACGTGACAGCAATGAGAGTGAGTCCCCGTTCCTCACCCCGCCAGCCACGTGGCCTCGGATTCTTGTGCCTCAGTTTCCTCATCTGTTAAACCTCAGTGTGAGAGGATTAAATCTTCAGAACAGTGCCTGACCCCTTAGGGCGTTTTGCGAGGGTTAGCTGTTACCACCCTCCCCTTTCCCGTGGCACCTGGCTGAGGTGTGAGTGACGACGGGGTGTGGGCCCAGGGGTCCCGGTCCTTGAGCGTCGGGCAGGCTGGGTGTGCTTCAGACCGACAGCGGCCCAGCCGTGCCCAGCCCCTCCCTGAGTGCGGCGCAGCAGTGAGCCTCCCCCCGAGAAGCTGGTCGTTCGGCCCGAGGGGTACGTGACTCTCACACCACCCATCTTCCGTGTCCCGCCCGCAGGGCACAGTTCCCTTCACCCTGAGGCACAACTTGAGAGCGGCCAAGGCCGGTGTTGCACACCCAGGGCTCAGGGGCCCGTTGAGCAGAGCCCACCCGTGTGTTGCCGGTTCCTGCCAGAAGCCGGGTTGGAGCCTGGGGCAGCCCTGCGTCCTGAGCTGTCAGCCAGGCAACCCCACCATGGGACGCATTCTAATTGGGCTTCGGGGACATTAGAGTGACTCCTGTTGCACTCTTACCCCATTCCTTAAGCTGGTTCTGAAGACCAGAAAAGATGAAAAGCCACTGGGCATGAAACAGACTTTAGGGATCGAGGATAACATTTTATGCGTTAACTTTTGAAACAGTTGGAAGAGGAGCAGCTACAGGTGAAATGCTTATTAGCGCTCGATTACAGCCATGACTGGGAGCAGCTGCTAATGGTTGGCGTGTGCCGGCGTGCGCACGTGCCCCTGTGTGTGCCAGCGTGCGCACGTGCCCCTGTGTGTGCCGGCGTGCGCACGTGCCCGTGTGTGTGCCGGCGTGCACACGTGCCCCTGTGTGTGCCGGCGTGCGCACGTGCCCCTGTGTGTGCCGGCGTGTGCACGTGCCCGTGTGTTCCGGCGTGCGCACGTGTCCGTGTGTGTGCCAGCGTGTGCACGTGCCCCTGTGTGTGTGTCCTGTTGGGCCCCGAGGTCTTTGGTTGTGTGCCTGGAATGATTTTGCCCCCCCGGTGGTGTGACACTTAGGTACCTTTGGGTCCAAGTGTAGCTAGATAGGAAAGACAGTGAAAGTTAATTTACCTTCATTAAAATTAGTTTTTAAATCACTTATTCCTAACACATTGAACTTTAAATCACCTTCTGAGGATATAATTGGCCATTCAAAATGTATTTGTAAGTAGAGACTTTGCCACCTGTGTGCTCAAGGGAACTGATTACTGATGTCAGCAAAGCGAAGCAGCGTTTACTAGACTTTTATTAGTCAAGATCAGTTACTGGAACATACCCTGAAGAGGGCAGGACCTTCTAATTCATAGTGCCTACCTGATTTTCTGATAATACACCAGAAAGAACAGTCTCCTTGGGTCCCAAGCAGGACCTGGGAGGACGAGACGCCCTGGTTTAGACACACGCACCGTCTCACGTCAGATCCTGAGCTCGACCCGGACCCGCCGTGCACTTCCAGGCCGCCCAGCACAGGCAACGTGAGGAAGTAGCCCTTGAACAAGCCTGGCCCCGGTCCCCTGGGAGTATCTCCCTGGCTTTTGCCTGTTTTCCCACTGCGCCGGCAGGTCAGTCGCTGTCTGACCGGCCGTGCTCATTCTCGCTCAGTTTCCCAGAGGGCTGGGCCGAGGTGGGCGGCAGGGGCGCCAGCTCAGACCTGCCCCGGTGGGGGGCGAGGCCGAGTGCAGGCTGCTTTCCAAGGCGCGAGGAGTGGGCTCGGGCTCTCAGGGCTGCCCAAGGGGACAGACCTTCACTGAAGCGGGGAATTCAGAGTGAAGGAAGCGCGGGTCCCTTATTGGGTGATCATCGTTCTGGCCTGTGTCAAGTCTTAAGTTTTGTCTCCTACAAAATAAGGATTATTTTACTTGGCAGTTGCTTATCTGAAAAAGGTGCCGTTAGAGTTAATGAAATAATGTTGGCAAATTACGGCGAGCTCCTGAGCGGCGAGGTTGTGTGTCTGCGTGAAGCGTCACTGAAGCTGCAGCAGTGACCAGGTTCCTTTCACCCGCCTCTCTTCCCCGGGACTGAAAACAAGGGCAGACGTTTGCGATCACCCCTCAGATGGTTGCTCCTTCCTTCTGCAAAGCCTGCGGTCCTTACCGTTGCCTCCTCAGAGACCTGCACAGAAGCCAGAATGACCAAAAGCTCCAGGTTTGTAGCGAAAGTGGAAGCAATCCAGGATAGTCAGGAGGAAAAAGAGCCTTCAGCGAAAACGAATGGCCACCATGTTCACGAGCATCACAGAGCCGTCCAGTTGTGACCTGTGGAGCCTCACCGGGGGTCTCCTGGCCCTGCGCTCTCAAGGCCCCATCCTGGGACACGGGTGCAGATAAGCCTGTTTGGAAGCAGAGAATGTGGACGAGCAAGGTGTGGACCCGATAAAACGCAAAACCAGATAAAGGCAAAAATGTTCAGGTTTTAATACGTTAGTGTTGATTGTAGTCTAACTGGGGGAAGGAGAGTAGATTAAAAGTAGGGAGAAGATGAGAATCTCTCACAAATGTCTTCTTCTTAAAAGGCATTCTGAGGATGCAACAACTAGGAAAGCGCTGGGCTGTGAGTATCTAGTATTTCTTTTTCTTCTCCCAAAGCTGGAAGGAACCATTTTATTTATTTGTTTTAATAAAAACTTTATTGAGATGTAATTCCTGTATCATATAATTCACCCATTTAAAGTGTGCAGTTCACTGGTTTTTAGGGTGTTCACAGAATTGTGCAGCCATCACAACAATCGTAGAACATTTTCATCGCCCCAAAAAGAAACCCTGAACCCGGAAAGCGGCTTCTTCCCAGCCCCTGACAACCACTGATCTGCTTTCTGTCCCTCCAGATTTGCCTATCCTGGGCGTTTCGCATAAATGGGTCCCATCACGTGTGGTCTTTTGTGACTGGCTTCCTCCACTTGACATCGTGTTCTTGAGACCCATCCGTGTTGTGTCCTGTGTCGGTGCTTCAGTCCTTCTTTATGGCTGAATAATATTCCACGTATGGATGTGCCACATGGCTTTCATCCATTCCTCAGTGGATGGACACTGGGGTCATTTCCCCCGTTTGGTGGCTGTAAACATTCCTGTACAAGTGTCTGTGTAGACATATGTATTCAGTTCAGTTTGGTGGTTCCTCAAAAGGCTCAACGTGGCATTAGCCCGTGACCCAGCAGTCCTACTTCTAATGATGGCTGTACTTCTTTTCCCACCTGAATGAATGCCTTTTATTTCTTTTTCCTGCCTAATTCCCCTGGCTAGAACCTCCAGGTGCAGTGTTGAGTAAAAGAGTGGATACTCTTATCCTGTTCCTGATCTTAGAGGGAAGCACCCAGCCTGTCCCCTGAGTATGAGGTTTGTGGTGGCTTTTTCATGAATGCTCTTTATCAGGCTGAGGACCTAGTGTTTCTTTCTACATCAGGGGCAAATGCATCTGGGAGTGGGTTCTTAATTTCATCTTCTTCATAAAAACGACCAAAGAGAATAGAGCTACTTGACTACTAACATATTTGTAAGAAGAAAATCCATAAAAACAAGAGTTAAAGCACTTTTATCAGCGTCAGCATTCGCGGCACACACGTCGTTGGATTTACAGTTCAGTGTGTGTCCGTCCTTGTGGTTTCGTTGTGTGCCGTGGGCTCTCAGCTCAGCCTAGGAAAACTGAGTTGATTTCCTGAGTTAGGGAATTGAAACTTTATACCACAGCTCCATTTAGAGGATTCATTTTGTTGTATTTTCCATTCTCTTTTATTTAAAAGTTGTGTGAAAGGTCATTCGGGCTGGGCTTGATATAGAAAGGTCATTATGCCTGGTTTGGCTAAATGCATATCTTTGTGGTCTTGGGAACGTGCCGTGCTCAAGCCTAGGAATGTCTGCAGAAACAAATGTGGGGTTTCTCCCAGCACAGAGTCGGAGGGGAGAGACGGCCCTGCCCCGGCGTGTGCGGCCTGCTCGGCTGCAAGTGGGCTCAGCTGGGGCCGCCCTCACCTTGGGAGCCTGCGCTGCCTCTCTGACCAGCGTGTGCCCTCAGGGCCAGTGAGGCTTGTCTGACTGCAAAGGAAGGAGAATGGTGCTGGCGATTTTGTCTTCTGGGTGTCTTTGTTTTCGTTTTTAGAAGAACCCGTGGGAAGAGCGGCGTGCTTCTCCAGTCTGCCCGTGAGTGGCTTTCCCCGAGCTCTTTCGTGCTGTTTCACAGTATCGTCCCCCAGCCTGTGTCTCTCTGTCGTCCTCGGCTCCCGCTCCTTCCTCAGTTTCCCCGCAGGTGCTCCTTCAGACGGAGCTCACGAGGGTGGGCTGGGTGCAACCCTTGAGCGCATCCTGCCACCTCCAGGGGAGGACGCCTGTGACTCCCCCAGACCCCTGCCAGTTGCCCCTTGGCTGGCCCGGCCGAGAGGCCCAGCCGCACGCGGCAGGGGGACGCAGCAGGAGGGCCTTCGGCTTCTGGGCGCGTGCCACCTTCAGCCGAGTGTCTAGCCCTGCACCCAGAGCTAAAGCATACAACTGTCTCCTTGGATGTTTGTCCTGCCCAAGCAATAAGTGTGCATTTTTAAAGAGTTAACCCAAGCTTTGTAAGCGTTGAGAATGTGCTTTGTCCGAGGCACTGCTGATGTGGAATCGGCTTCAGGCTGTACCTCCCAGGTGATTTCCAGGGAATTGGAAAAAGTGTTGGATTAGCACCTTTTTTTCCCTGTGAAAGCTATCTTTATGCAGTTTCCGTTTATTCTCAGAACACATTGGCCAAAATCATTACCTTAAAGTGTGAATTAATTTTTAGTGTGTATTTTCAGATATCGTTGGAAATAAATTCAGAGTTGAGGTGTCCAGACGTGGAAGATTGATTCCTCAGCCATGGACGAAGACAAACACATGTGTTTGTTATCAGTAGAAAAGCTAATAGCTTTCTAAGTGCAGTTCCAGAGGTGGCACAGCTACTACTTTGCAAGTAGAAGGAGGGGAGAGGGGGAGACGAGCCACTGCAGACCCACCACAAAGCCGCCACCACCTTCAGGGACAAGGGCACGACCTGGGAGTCTGCCGAGCTGTGAGGACTGGTTACCACCCAGCCTGACTGACTCCCCGGGGTGCCACCCGTGGGCGAGCCGGAGCCGTAACTCAGCTCAGCGGGAGGGAGCCCAGGTCCCTTGCTCAGCCTCACAGCCACCCCAGCCTCTACCCACACTGCCTGCCCTTGATCTCAACACACACAACCCACCAGCTTCTGCTGGTTACGGTAAAAAAAACCACATAGAATTAGACACAGAACCTGTTCTTTGGCCAACTTCCCCTGCCTGTCGTATGTCTGCTCGTGGAGCCGTCGGGGCGCGGAGGGGAAGGCGGGGCTGCCGTTTCTCTGAGGCCCTCAGCAGAGGCGGCCGAGGTGGCCTGGGTGTTTCAGGAGAGGGACGCAGCGGCTCGAGGTCCGGGGCAGCTGTCAAGTTGCAGGCACAGGAGGGCTTTGAGTGCTCTGGGGGCCCGCTCCCAGCCTCAGGTTCCCCCTGACGAGGGGCAGAGGGGGCGGAGCCAGGCGCCAGGCTTCCCACCGCCACGCGTGCGTGCTCCTGGGTCTGGTTAAATGCGGGCTCCGTCGGGCGGGGCCTGGTCTGATCTCTGGGGCAGCTCCACGGGCCAGCCCGCTCAGCAGACCCAGGGCCTGCTTCCCGCGTTCGTTCCGCACGAGGAGGGTGCCGGACCAGGCCCCCGCCAGGAAGGGGGCGACTCCCAGCAGGCGAAAGGCCAGGCCCCCCGTCTCAGCCTGCCACGGCCCCAGGCTGTGGCGAGCGGCTCTGACACTGGGTGGGGCACCGGGCTGGGAGGGTACCCCTGTGTCCCCAGTCACGACCCAGCACAGCTGGGGGGCGGGTCCTCAGAGGGTGGTCCGGGCTCACAGGCACCCAAGCGCTGCCCCCTGTGTGTCCCATGTGTTCTGCCAGGTGGGGAGCGGACTGGGCAGGGGACGGCCATGTGCTGGTCACCCGTCTGTGCCAGCTCATCCACCGCAGACGGCACCCAGGTTTGCCCCCCAGCCCCCTTGGTCTCAGGTCCCGCCAGCTGGGTCGCCTGCTGGCCCACAGTCTTCTCCATCACGTGGATACGGTGCCCCCGGTTCCCAGTGCTAACGGCAGCCCGGGGGCCCTCCGGCCCTCCCCCTGTTTGGGGGCCCTCCCCCTCGCAGGGCTGCCGGGGAGCCCGTGGGGGCCGAGCATCCCAGCCCCCAGGATGAGAGCCGAGCGCCGCACCACGGGCCCTGCTGCGAACTCCCCCAGCAGGAGCTCAGGCCGGTAGGGCTGCCAGGACCGCACCTTCAGGCAAAGTGAGCTCCAAGCCCCGAATCCGGGGCTGCCAGACCAGACCTTCCGGTCACTTACGCACGGGACACCTCAGTCTCCTTTCTGCATCTCTCGGGAGCGCGCTGGACTTTGTTACCTCTGCCTCTCTCCTCGGGGAGAGAGGACCGGCTGAGTGCAGCTCGGAGAGCCAGGCACACACCTACTGCTGCCGCCTCGTCGCACCTTTGCAGAGGCCCCCGCGGCCTGCTTTCTCCTTGTCGGAGCCTCAGGGCAGCGTCCTCGGCCCCCAGACCACAGGAGCATCTGCGTTGGCTGTGTTCCGAACCAGCACGCAAGCAGCGGAGGCTCATTCTGAAATCTGTGTTACCCAGGCCCCTCGCTCTAACGAGACGGTGTCTGGGCGCTGCGTAGTCCCCGTGGTGGCCGTGAGCACCAGGCTTCGGGACAGCCACCGGACACCCACGTGGCCCACGGCGTTGGTGTTTGTCGCCGTGCTCACTCACCCAATGAGAAAACGCGGCCTTGGGGCCGAAGTGGCTCCCAGGGTGCCATGGTTGGTGCAGTGCCTCAGGCCCAGAGGCAGGAGACCTCGGGACAAGACCTGCCTGGGGGACCTGGGGATGGGGGAGCGGGGCATTCACTGGGGGCTCCCACCCGTCAGCCCTTTCGCAGTGACGTTGAGGCCCGTGGCCTGCGGAGGGCAGGACACAGTCCTGGCGAGGACAGGGATATTCCCCTGCAATGGCCAAGGCGACGGGAGGCGTGTTGCTGCAGTTTGGGGCGCGCGAGCCTGGTTGCAGAGGGGTGACTTCATCCTGCCCTGGCCTCAACGTGCTTCTGAGGCTGCTTCACCGAGACACACCTGAGTGACTTCAGTTCCCGGGATTTCCGAGTGAAAATGTTCCCCTCTAGTTAAAAATACGACTGCAGTCCTCCTACCGGCCCCTCCCCCGGGGGCCAGGCCACGGGCACGAGGCCGGGAGGTTTGGCAAGAAGTCCTCCCACGTGGGCTTGAGGCGGGAACGCCGAGTTCCGATTGGTGCTTTGTGATCAGCCCCCTTCGTGGCTTCTGCAAAAATGTAAGAATTCGGGTGGTTGGCTCTGTCTCTCCCTTGACTCGGCATGTTCTTTATTAACTGTCTGCCCAGGTTGAGTTCGTCCTCCTCACTCTCCTTCCCGAGAAGTCATGGTCCCGTAGGTGGCAGGAAGGGATTGGGGCCAAGGAAGGGAGAGGGGACGCCTGATTCTCAGCATTTGCAGGCTTGGCTCGGGGAGAGACATTCAAAGAAACCATGCTGGATGCCCCCAAACGGTGTTCCTCACCCCTTCTGTCTTAGATCCGCATCCTCTTGAAGCAACGCAGAGCAGTCAGCCCCCAGCCCCTCCCATGTACCCCTCCCCAAGGCTTGGTCTCCACTCACCCGTATTTGTTGACTTTTGCTTCCTGCCCTGTGTTATGTACGTAAAGACCGGTTTCCCACAAGGGCTGGATGAGCGAGTTGTGCTGAAGGTGATGTTCCTTCACACTCTGAGGGCCTCCACCCCGCCCCCAGTGAGGGGGCAGCCCTAGAGCACAGATGACCCGAGAGTCTGGCAGGAGCCTGTGTGTGTGTGTTGGCCGGGGGGGGCGGGGAGCTGGGAGCTGGCCAGCAGGACGCGTTAGGAATTCTCCAGGAAGATCCCTGTGGGCTCTGGGTGTCTCTGCTCATCTTTGCATTGCGGAGAACAGAAGGTTTGGGAGAAGTCTTCCTGCTGTGAATGCAGCCAGGAGTGCGGTGCTGGGGCCTTGCAGTGGGGGCCCAGGGGCCCTCATGGCAGCACCCGACTCTCCCGAAGACACTGAGTCTGCAGAGCCTCAGCCGGAGTGGGAGGCTGGGCACGCGGGACCCTCCGCCCGCTGGCATGGGGTTTTCATTGAGGTTTTTATTGAGATGGTTGCAGTTTTCAGAAATAATACAGATCCCAGTGGACTTTGCCCAGTTCCCCCCAGTGGTGGTATTTTACAAAAGTGTCACAAGTGTCACACATGACACACCCCGCACCTTGTTCACATTTGCCTAGCTTTACTTGGCACCCAGTTGTGGGTGCTGGCATGATTTTTAAGAGCAAATCACAGCAATATCTGGTAAAATTGAACACACAAAGACGAGCCACTTTCCCATCTGTGGCAGGATGTTCTGGCCCATCAGACAGCGATTTACGAGTGCTTCCTACATCTTAGGACTCGGTCACGGGCTACTCACATCAGTAATGTTTGTGGGCCATGCCTGATACCGTCAGCCCTCACGGCCACGGCCTCCCAAAGAGTGCTTCCACCCCGTGGAGCTGCCCTGGGGCCTGCATCCCACAGCAGGCTGCAGAAGCAGCCCTCCGAAAGCAGGCAGGCAGCAGCTGTAAGGCTGACTGTGCTTTACTCCTTCCCATTGTCCCTGCCGACCCCTCACCCCCATCACACAACCACAGCCCCTGGCCCTGCTCCCCAGCCGTGTTACCTGCTGTGCCCTCTCTCAGGCGAGGCCCACGTGGGCGCTGAGATCCCAGAGCAGGTGCTGGGTTTTTTCTCTGGGGTTTTGGGGGCATTTTTTTCAGCTTTTAAGGAAGTGGGGAATACACATTATAAGTAGGATAACTGGCTCTGAAAAAACACTTAACGTGTTCGGAGTTTAAACGTAATTTACAGGTATATCCAATCGGTCTTTTCTGAGGGCATGAAGTTTTCCAGGTAGAGACACTAGGAAAACTTTATTAAAAGCAGGTATGCTCATGCAACTCAATATTAAAAAAACAAACCACCCAATCCAAAAATGGCAGAAGACCTAAACAGACATTTCTCCAAAGAAGACATACAGATGGCCAAGAGGTACATGAAAAGCTGCTCAACATCACTAATTAGTAGAGAAATGCACATCAAAAACTACAATGAGGTATCACCTCACACCAGTTAGAATGGGCATCTTCAGAAAATCTACAAACTGCAAATGCTGGAGAGGGTGTGGAGAAAAGGGAACCCTCTTGCACTGTTGGTGGGAATGTAATTGATACAGCCACTATGGAGAACAGTATGGAGGTGCCTTAAAAAACTAAAAATAGAATTACCATAGGACCCAGCAATCCCACTACTGGGCATATACCCAGAGAAAACCATAATTCAAAAAGACACATGCACCCCAATGTGCATTGCAGCACTATTTACAATAGCCAGGACAACGGAAGCAACCTAAATGCCCATCGACAGACAAATGGATAAAGAAGATGTGGTACATATATACAATGGAATATTACTCAGCCATAAAAAGGAACGAAATTGGGTCGTTTGTAGAGACGTGGATGGACCTAGAGACGGTCATACAGAGTGAAGTAAGTCAGAAAGAGAAAAACAAATGCCGTATATTAATGCATATATGTGGAACCTAGAAAAATGGTACAGGTGAACCGGTTTGCAGGGGCAGAAATAGAGACACCGATGTAGAGAACAAACGTACGGACACCAAGAGGGGAAAAGCAAGTTGGGGGTGGTGGTGATGGTGGGATGAATTGGGAGATTGGGATTGACATATATACACTAATATGTATAAAACAGATAACTAATGAGAACCTGCTGTATAAAAAAATAAATTCAAAATGAAGAAATAAATAAAAAGCAGGTATGCAGCTACTTGAAGAGTGGTTGGGTATCTGCTCTGATTTCTGTTTCTCACCTGTCCTTAAGCTGATATTCCCTCCTCTTTTACACACTTGCTTCTATCACCAATCCTTTCCAGGTAAAATGTGAACTCCACCCCCTCACCGCTTTCTCTCTTCATCATGGCCGTAGCTCTTCTCTCCTCGTCCACCTTCAAGGCTGGTCCTCGTAAACCACAAACCTCTCCTCTCCTTGCAAAGCTCCTCCTCCAGGAAGGCCTCTCAGGATTACTGTCCTCTGACCGGAAATACGTCACAGTGTCGCTGGCGCTGGTGGGCCGTTGGGGTCATCGGATTTAGAGGCGCTGCCTGCGGCGGCGTCACAGAAGCAGGCCTGGCGTGCTTGTCGTGCACGTTGACCCAAAGCTCGCAGCCCCGCTTCCAGGAAGAGCCCACTCAGAGGCACAGTGGACGGTCTTAGGGTCATCGTAGGGCGGTTCGAGCATCCAGGTGGGCACGCGGAGGCCTCTCCCTGCAGTGTGCACCTGATAACTATGACAGAGAGAGACCTGTCCTACCTGGAGAGCGCTCAGGATACGGTAAATGAGGAGTCAGCTGTGAACCGGGCACCCAGCACGCAGACCGAGCTATGTCCCGAAGCCACACGCCGAAGCCCTCACCCCAATGCGAGGGTCTTCAGGAGGCAATTAAGGTTAAATGAGGTCATGGGAGGGGGCCTGTGTCCTTCTAAGAAGAGGAGAGGACACCAGAGCTCCACCCCCGCCACGAAGAGGCCTCACTAGAACCCACCACGCGGCGCCCCAAGGGCGGACTCCAGTCCCCAGGCCTGTGCGAAGTAAACGTCTTCCGTTTAAACCACCCAGCTCGAGCTAGCGTAGCAAGTTCCCAATATAAAGTGCTGTTTTATGTGTTTTCTGTATGTGGTATCATGACGGTTAATTTTATGTGTCGACCTGATTGGCGTAAGGGAGCCCGGAGAGCTGATAAAACGTTATTTCCGGGTGTGTCTGTGAGGTGTTTCCAGGAGAGATAAGCATTTGAATCAGTGGACTGAGTAAAGCAGGTCACCCCCCGCCCCCCGCAGTCAGTTAGGGGCCCAAATGGGACCAAAGGTGAAGGAAGCGCAATTCTCTCTCCTGGAGCTGGGGCATCTACCTGTCTTTGCCCTCGGACATGGAGCTCCTGGGTCCCCAGCTCGCCTACGGCTGGGGGCCGCCTTGGCGCCCGTAACCGCCAGAGCCAGTGTCCGTGAGAAGTCTCCTCTTACGTCCGTGTCTGTATGTGTCCTGTCAGCTCCATGCCGCTGAGACCCCCACGAATACAGATACGTTTTAGTTGCGCTAAACAGCCTGGGAAAGTGTGTGCGAGACAGTTATTAGGAAGGAGGACCACTGGGGCATTTTCTTTCTGTTTTGTGTATTTAATCCGCTTGGTCCAATCTGTGTGCTGTTCTGCTCCCAGCGCGTGCTGAGCGCTTTCTCTGCACATTGTTTAAGTGAATGAGCCAGCAGAAGACAGTGACTTTTCACGATGCTGCCTTTACCCCTGCTGAGGTGCCCACGCTTCTCCCGGCCACCGGCGCAGTGCCGCAGCCGAGCACCTGGGGCCCGTGCCTAGTGGCGTCTGCCTCTAGCCTCAGTTTCCCCATCTGTCAAAGGAAGGTAGCCTGGGCCTCAGGAGCCGTGAGGACCGAGGAGGACGGGGTGGGAAGCTCTTAGCCGGCTCGGCCTCCAGGAAGGTTTGTTCCTGGCTGGCCCGGCCTCTCCAGGCCTCGGGAAAGCCACCCGAGTGGCTCCTGGCCCGCCTGACTTGCCCGTGTCTGTGGGCCTGAAGGGTGGGCTCTGAGCACCCACAGTGGGTTGGAAAGAATGGTTTCCACTTCCTGGCTGCAGGCGTCTTTGCGTTCTTCCTCTGGAGCCCTGGGGGAGGTCGAGAGTGGCTCAGAAACGGCAGACAGCTCTCCGGGCTGACCAGGCTGGGCCTCAGCCCGGGCTTCTCCCATGTCCTGAAGACATGAAGCTGCACTTGTCAGTGACCTCAGTGGTTCTGCCAGCAGCCTGGACCCTGAATCTCGGTGGAGAATTTCGAGTGCTGCCCAGAACTGGCCACGCAGGACCCAGCACTCTTCACTGTGGGCTTTGAAAGCATCTCAGCAAACCCTTCGGGGAATGGTCCAAACATCTCCCAAAACTCGGGCATGGCTTCCTTTGGCAGAGAAAGGTATTTCAGAGTTGACTTTAGTTTTACTTTGAGGTGGCTTTCAAGACCCGATCCATTGTTTGAGGCAGCTTTTAACAGAAAACACCAAGTGTTGGTCTGAGTCTTGTTTTCCTGGTAAACTTGTTCAGGCTCCCGGTGTACACCACCCTCACACGAGGCTGGGAAACTGGGAGCTGAGTGCCATACTTAGCCTCTCAAATTAGGACTTTCTACATTGTGTGGTTGGTTTGTTCATGTTTGCATCATGCTGGTTCCAGACAGCTTCTATTAACGCCTGGTATTTTGTGTTGGGCCTCTTCTCCAGGAAAGACAGAAAAGAGCTCCTAAGACCAGACCCCACACACAGGGTGTTATTTATGTTTCTGTTTTTTAAAACCAGGGCCACAGCTACTTCTGTTTGCTGCTTTACTTAGAAATGCACAGGGACATGACCTTGGGTTAGGCAATGGTTTCCTAAATATAATACCAAAAGCACAAGCAACAAAAAAAAATAGATAAATTGGACTTCATCAAAATTGAAAACTTGTGTGTGTCAAGGGACACTATCAAGAAAATGAAAAGATAACCTGCAGAACAGAATATTTTAAAGTCATGTATCTTAGAAGAGATTTGTGTCTAGAATATAAAGAACATTCTCAACAATGATAAAAAGACAAACTGAAATCTGAATTTGTCAGATTTGGCAAAGGATCTGAATAGATGTTTCTCCAAAGAAGATATTCAGATGGCCAATAAGCACATGAAACGATGAAAGTTTTTATCTAAAAACAAATGTGGAGAAACTAGAACTTTCGGGCACTGCTGATGGAAATATAAAAATAGTGCAGCCACTGTGGAAAACCATTTGGTGAGTCCTCAAAAAGGTGAAAGTATAGTTACCATACGACCCAGCGATTTCACTCCTAGCCGTCTACCTGAGAGAAATGAACATATATGTCCACACAAAAACATACATAGCAGCATTATTCACAATAGCCAAAAAGTGGAAACAACCCAAGTATCCATCAAGGAGGCATGGATTTTTAAAATGTGGTCCGTCCATACAGTGGTATATTTCTCAGCCATAGAAAGAAATGAAGCACTGATAAATGCTACAGTGTAGATGAACTTGAAAATATTATGCTCAGTGAAAGAAGTCAGGCACAAAAAGCCACATACGGTATGATTCCACTTATATGAAGTGTCCAGAATTGGCAAATCTATAGAGATAGAAGGCAGATAGTATTTGCTCGGGGCTGGAGGGAGGAGGCATTTTGAAGGGCAGTGTTTCTTTTAGGGTGATGGAAATGCTTCCAGAATTAGATAGTGGTGATGTTTCCACAACACTGTGAATTTACTAAAAACTTCTGGACTGTACGTTTTTAAATGGTCCTAAATGGTGAATTTTATGTTACATGGATTTTATCTCAATTTTTTTTAAAAGACAGCTTTTTTTAAGCCAAATGCACAGGGAGCAAACATGGGCTGGTGCAGTAAAACGCTGGGCAGTGCCTGTTTCATGGACCACTCGGTGCTCCCTGCTGACACCGCCCCCGGTGGACTGGGGGCAGAGGTGGGAGCCTGGAAGCTCCTCTGTCTTAGAGATTTTCTTGGGCGGGGTCGGGGGGCTGGGGGGCGTGTGCGTGGAAACACCCACCTGGGATGACGACGCCCTCTAGCTGTGTCCATGGTCACCTGCTCGAGGTTCACAGAGGAGCGGGTGGGCGTGGCCTGAGTCTTTCCTGAGCCGGTTCTAGTGGGGAATGCTGACACTGGTAACCTAGGAGTGGGGCTACAGCTTTGGGGGTTTTCTAAGTATTCTTTGCTTCCATTTTTTCTATAATGAATGTGGATGATTTGGGTTAACTTTTTAATAGAATGAGATACTAGACACCCAGAAGCAAAAGGAGATGCTCCTTAAATGCTTCCAGTGAAAATGTAAACTCTCTTCCTTTCCTTGCCCTGGACTTGGGGTGGGGGGCATTCCAGAAAGAGCATCCTAAGTAAGTTAAGAATTCTATGCCCTAGTTACAGAAGACACTAGCCAGGGGAAAACTAGTACAGTTGACCCTGTGTATCCACGGGTTTCACATCCATGGATTGAACCAGCCGAGGATCGAAGGGGATACGGACGCAGAACCCGTGGATACAGAGGGCCGACTGCACTGGGCCATTTTATGTAAGGGGCTTGAACATCGCGATTTTGGTGTCCTTGGGGGGCCCTGGAAGCCGT
>NC_045798.1:89352797-89447797 GCF_009873245.2 Balaenoptera musculus | reverse complement strand
TTACATGGTATACAAAAGCATTCAAATGGTACATACATTTAAAATTTAACACAAACACAGTGTATATTTTGTCCAAAGAATACTTTTTCTAAAAAATTATTATTGAAGTACAGTTGATTTACAATGTTGTGTTAGTTTCAGGTGTATAGCAAAGTGATTCAGTTAATTTATATGTATATATATATTTATGTTTTATATATATATTCTTTTTCAGATCCTTTTCCATTACAGATTATTACAAGATATTGAATATAGTTCCCTGTGCTATAAAAGAATACTTTTTTTTTTCATATGGAATATGTGCTAGGGACAATTCACTGAGACAATGCTTAAAAATTAGGCTGATTTCTGGATCATTTAAAGTGCGTTGACTGTTGGAAGAATTAACTAATTATAAATAACTTATATCTTTACAAATGAACATTTCCCAGATTTTCTTTGTAACAACTATGGCATGTGAAATAGAGAAACAGGACTTTTATTTTACACTGTACTTTTCTCACAGGTCTTAAGCAACCCAAAGAAATCTCTCTTTAAACGTAAATTTTTACATTTCTATTGGTTTTTTCCATGTGTTAAGTATTTTGGGTTCACCTCCAGACTCATGGAAGTTGGGAAGGTAATTTCCTTCTTCTCCAATTGGCAGGTTAGCAAAATTACAATTATTTCTCAATTGCAGAAACTGTGCATAGAATAATATTTAAGTACCATTTACCAAATAATAAGCCATTTTGTTTAATGCAAATTGATAATTACCTAAACACAGTGAAGATATTCTTGTCAAAGTAAAATAAGCTTCCACTGTATTCCTCTAAAATTGAAGAAGGAAAGCAAAATTGAAGGGAGGAAATTGGGTGAAAATGGCATTTTGGACCTGTTAGTTCATTATGTTAATGAACCTAACAAAACAGATAATTGTTGGATTTTATAAGCCAAGTTTCATAATAAATTTGCCTTTTAACTAAAACATATTTTAAAAACTACAATTAGCGAAGGAAAAAAATTCTTCAATACAATTCAGATTTTTTTATTGGGGGCAAATAATTTAGAATCACCACCTATAATTTTTCTTACTGGGGTCTGTATTAAGTACCATAACATGATCACTTCAATTGTTATTTCCACTCGTTTCACTATCAAAATCTCAGTAGGATTAGCATTCCATAAAAGTTACAGAGAAGCACAAATTTCACAAGACAGTCTTGAATACAATGAATGCAAATGAAAAGCCTCTAACACGTCATGTGTGCAATTGAAATTTTGGGTGCATATTTTAAGAATGTTTTCAAACAACAACAAGCACTTCAACTGAATTGGTTGGTAGGGGAGAACCAAAACGAGCCTGTTTCACTAGGGACACAGCTCTTTAGAAGCAGCAAGACCGCAGTTGAGTCCAGAGTGAAAGCAGCGACCTTCTGCCACATTCAGGAGAGCGAGATGCAAAATAAGTTGTTATAACTTGCTTCGATGGCAGTTCTTGTTACAGCGATTACATGCATCATGTTACAGTGTAGATGTGCTCATCTGGAAGTATTTATCTTTAAAAAAATGCTTTCTATATAACTAGAAAACCCACATAGGAGAGATCTGACAGCAGCTCCAAATTTTATCATGCAACTTCTAAAGCCCTTAATCCTGCCATTGTCTTAAGCCAGTATTATGTCGGATTCAAATGTATCCAACTACCTTTCAATTAAATTTACATTTTTAACTGGCTTTTGCATTCTAAAAATAGAAGTTATTATACCCATTTATTGATATGGCTTTAAAATTTTTGTTTCAAGGTAAAACCACGTCAATGAGCCACTGTAACAACAGTACAAGGTTTGAGAAATTTATTTCCAATGCAATGGGAAAATTCTTTCTTCCTTAAAGGGGGAACTGAAAAACAAGCATTGTTAACATTATCATTAATGTCGAAATAATTTACTTTTTGCATACTGGCTTGTCAATGACTAAGAGACTTCAAACTGTAAATAGGCAGGGGCTTACAGGGCACCAGGGTTCTCTTAGAACTAGCGAAGAAAAATGCCAACCAATGCACCCAGTAACAGAACTTAACCAAGAGTCTTCCCTTCCTGGTTAACAGGAATATTTGGTTGAGGTTACTTTCTGAAAGTGCCACACAGGTTTGCTGTATTCGCTGGGTATCAATACGAGGAAGATGATGTATTGGAAAGAACTCTCTACTTTGCTAACACCGAGGATGTACCAGCCATGGCTGTGAGCCGGGTGTCTGTACGTAACGCCGAGTCTGTCTTCCTGAATGCAGTCAGGAGGAGCGAAAAGAGGAAGCTATTTCACGTGGAGAGGAAATGTGCAATTAGTTTCTACAGCTAACCCCACACTTGCTATTTATACCTGAGATTTCCAGGGTTTCTAAGCCTCACCATTCGAACATTCTTGAGCAAGTGTGCCGCCTCTCCGGGCTGCAGGACGGGGAAAGGGTGCCATCGCCTTTCAGGGAGGCCTCCAACCAAAAAACAGCTTCAACAGCAGTCTTAAAAATACATGTTTTTTTTTCCTTCTCACTGATAAAAAATGCAGAGAACGTTTAGCAAAAATGTCCCTATTCTTAGGATAACTCTGGGTGTGAAAGGATCCCCTTCCCATTCCTCTCTCAGCTCCGACTCCTGGTCTGCTATACAATATACAAGGATCATGTTACACAAGGATCACGTCTTTGCTGCCTGCAAAAGCGTATGTGGCCTTCCAAATAAAAACGACGTGGCAGAAGATGGGCAGAATGTTTACACTCACGAGGATCTTTTAAAGCCACGAGTTAAAAGCATCCCTGTAACATAGATAAGAATATTTGAGACAAGATGCTTTCTTTAAAAAATTCAAACTGCAGTTCTCAGCACGGCTTTCTTATTCTCTCCTTCCAGGAGGCAGTGCCTTGTAAATAAGTAACTGAATTACAAAGAGTAGTAAACAGGTGTCTGATAATTTTGCTGATCAAGCTCAAACTCTCTCACCTTTACTCTGCCACACTTTTGCTACGCATTTTAAATCCCTTACAATTAACGAAAAGAGAAGCAAACGTTGTTCCTTACGGGAAAAGGAATGTTAACTTCTCCACTTTAATCAGTAACTTGAAAATGCCACGTGGGTCTCGAGGAAAGGAAACCGTACTTTCTCCTGTGCCTTTTCCATCCCTTAAAAATCTAGGAAGCATTTTTCAAGTTTTCCCAAATTGTTAGGAGACACTATTTTCTTGCAAATTAATTCTTTTTAACTCCTTATGATAGCTTTGAATCCCATAAAGAAAGATGAATTATCACATACTGAGCCCAAGCTGTGAAACAGGAGGAGACAATAGAGACCCCTACTGTGTTTAACAATGTAGAAGAAATTCCAGACGCCAACAGAAAATTTTGTCCTTTTCCTAGACCTCCAAGCGTGTGAGCTCGGAGCGGAACAGCGGAGGGCGCTCGTGCCTCGCCCAAGCCGCACTGACCCGCAGGCCGCTTCCGCCGACTCAGCGGCCCACGCCTCAAATTTGTTAAGTAAGGACCACCTGTGGCACAGGCGCCAAATGTCTTCTGTTTAAAACATTTGCGGTTTTTCATCTGTGGGGTGAAGCACCAGGGAGGGGAAACACTGTTTCCTTTATGGACACACGCAGATGGAAAGCGGCCACAACGTTCACTTGTTTTAACTATCTGCTGCATCAAATAATAAGATGTTTGTTACACTTCAAGGTTGCACAATAGTTCTTTCACTCACATGTTACGCTGTAATCTCGCTTACGATGAATACACGGATATCACTGTGCCTCACCGAGAACGCCCAAACCTGGAATACGGCGGCAAATGCAAACAGTTTCCATCAAAGCTTGGGGAGGGGGAAAAACAAGGTCTGTGCAGGGTCACTTTCGGTTCAGAGGCGGAGGTTTAAACTCACACATGAAATTAAACGTGCTGCTCCACGACACGCCTCTGCGGAAGTGCCTACGGGCCTCGACACGTCACTTTTCAAATCCACTGTGCATAAAAATACATAAATAAGCAAAGCCACTTAGACGTATAAACACCTGGGTCTAAACAGCCCCAGAGCAGCAGGAACTACACGGTGTCCGGGAACAAGGCGCCGATCAACTGTAACCATCGGACTGCTTGCACTCGGGGTTAGGTCATTAAATCATTTCCATGATTTGTCATCACCTCACCGCACTGGTCCATTTCTACGGGCGAAGTTTACACACATGCAAAAAATCATCCAGGAAAAGCCCTGCCCTGGGGGCTTGAAGCTAGTGGCTCTGCATGTGCAGAGCCCTAAGTCAATTACCAAACGGTGCTGTGAAGAGGGCACTCTGGAAAAGAGGACCAAGAATGACGGCAAATTAAGACCAAGTGCCACGGCACCTGCAGGGTTAATTAAACAGTTCAAGATGTAACAGCCACACAAAAGAAAACGGTTCTCTCTCCCTCTTTGAGCACTATAAACACTTGTGCTGAACTAGATGGGCATTTGATAAACCGAGCAGCACAGAACAAACTCGTGGGTCCCCAGTCTGCACTCAGAGCCAGTGTTAACACTTAACAGAACACTGGTGAGTCCTGTCGCCAAGGTCAACAGCACAGATGCACTCATTGTATTCTGAGCTTGACATCTAGTGGCCACCCCTGGCAGGGCAAAGCAGGCAAAGGTTAAATCAGCAGGTCTGTCGCAGCAGCACCCTGAACCACCCACCTTCGCGGAGATGGGTCGGAAGCTGCCAGGCCTCTGCAAGCCCTCCTTCTCACAGACCCCAGGCCACCAAGGCTGGACGCTATGTGGGCCCCAAGGCTTCCCGGGAATTAGGAGGGGAGGGGTCCCCGATGGTAAGCATAACGAATCTGGGATGACTGGAAAAGACAGGCCCACGGAGGGCACCACGGAGCTGGACGCAACCCTGGCAGCCTCAGGTCTCTTTGGTGGACAATGGTTCAGCCCAGAGAACTCCTGCCTTTAACAAACAGATCAAATCCTAATCTCTAACATAAATAGAGCCCATTACATTATTTTATGATTTCAGTTAATATCTCACACTTTCTGTGATATGACTTGCCTTATTTGCTTGGGAATCACACAGTTAACTGCAGTTTAGATCATAAAGGTGTTCAACTTACAAGAGAAAAATCTAAGGACAGGGATCTTTTTTTCAAATATAAAAGTTAATGTAAGGTAATAGTAAAACATTCAATTTTTACGTAGACTTTATTTATGCCTGATTTTATATGAAGTGGGTGGCAACTTCACATATGCTGTAATTGCAAACCTGTCCCACCAGTGGTAGAATTAGCCCTCATCTTCACAAGACTAAGATACGCTGTTCGTATCCTAGCAACTGGTCAAGAAATCATGAAGGAAAATGAAAACTAACAAACCAACGAAACCTCTTCCTATTATAAGTATTATTTAAAAATCATCCTTCTTGAAACTATTTGCAGCATTGAAGGATGGGGCATGACCTCATTGGCAGTTAAGAAGGTTTTTATTTCATGTAAATAAAATACTTACATTTAAGAATGCTAAATTCTAACTGGTGTTCAGTACACAGAACGGAAACCTTGGTTGTATCTTTGCTGAATTCCCCCCAAAAGAACATGTGCTCGGAGCTATCTTGGGGTGAATGGCAAAGCCTCTTAGAGATTGTACTTGAAAATGAAATCTGACCCACTTTGGCCTGCTTTTGCCATCATCTTGTATACAAAAAATCATCAGCTTGGTAAGTAACTCCTGCTGTTGGTCCATACCTTCTTCATTGTCTGGCTCTAAACAGATCAAAAAGTATTGCATTACGAGTAGATTGTGGAAGTTTAAATGTGCCTTAAAAAAAAAAATCCCTTAACTGTAACATAATCAGCTCTTTCTCTGTAAGGTGAGAATTAATTGGCATGCTTTTTACTGGCCACCAAATTATGCATTTTTAAATAGGTTAGGATTTTAAATGTCGTTTAAAAAATAAATGTTCGCAAATTCTTCTTTTCCTTTCCCTCCCTGCTTAACTTACTCCTTACCTTTCATGTTTCAGAGAAAACAGTCTGCCTAGGGATGTCAGAAAGTGGCTTCTGTATTGTTTCCTTTTGGAATGCTGAATTGTAAGTGTGTGAGTGAGTGCCCAGAGCTCTGAAGGCAAACCATGCACAGACAGATAAAAGAGAAAAGATCTCTTCACCCAGGGCTGGGGGCCTTCTTCCCCTTAATTCAAACACGGTCTATGAATACCATTGGTAAAGTCTTAAATCACAGGATCATTTAAAAGGATTTTTAAGATAGCCATGTAACTGTGAGTTGGCAGAACATAAAAACAAACAAAATACAGGATGGCAAACTGCTTTAAATTATAATATCCTTTTGTTTCTCCTTAAATACATATTTTCCTTCTAATGACAGTAAAATGTATCTTTCCTAAGCTGTATTTTATCCAGTGAAGGACAGCAACAATACACCTTTTAAAGCTCTTAGTAGGAGTGTAAGTGCTGTTCCGTCATTAGAAGTTTTAATTAATTTTTTTTAGAACAAAAATATTCAGCTGGCTCAAAAGATTTCATTATTGTGGCATACATTTAATTAACTGAATCCTAAAGCTGCATCCCATTTATTTCTAAATTTTCAGAAACAGGAATGAAACAATTTGCAATTTTAAAAGATAGTACCTAGTGGGAATGTAAGTTTAGTCCTAGTCATCCTTAAAACACATTTTTACAACAGGATAACTTTAGAACTTTACGTAAATCTTTATCACTTTTTCTCATTCTACATATGTCATCATATTTCATTCCTGCAATAAGGTTTGGAGAGCACTGAAGCATTTTTGGACAGCTATCTTTTCACTGCTTGCCTAAAAACCAAAGCCTGAAAAATAATAGTCATATTTCTTCTTTTTTTAAGAAATAAAGTCTTTTACTGTAAATTAATGTGACTGCCTCCCCCCATATTATACTAAACATTTTGCATAGAATATTTGTGTTTCATATCATTATCAAGAACCTTCAATTTTACTGCGGGCATCTACTGCTTTAATTAACATGTAACATCCAAAGTAATACAAAGGAATTATTTACTTCGTTTCTAAAACACTGTAAACTAACTTAGCTCACTTATAACTTCATGCATAGTCTGTTTATTTCCACTGCATTTAACAAAATATAATTTTGAGAATATCTGATTCACGTTGGAGTAATTTAGTTTTCACAACCATTTATCTTAAAAAAATATATTTTACTTAGTTCTCCTCCTGATGACGATCAGTACAACAGAGCAATATATACGTGAACATGCCTTAAGTGAAGAGAGAACAGACTATCTTTTATGCTCCGTGAACAATCAGCTTCAGAATAATTAAATCAGAAAGAACTATTTTTTAAACAGTTTGCCCGAACAATCGAGGGAACACACTCCTTGACTAAGCCTCACCCCCAGACAGGCTATTTTTGGCCTGTTGCAAAATATGATCAGGAACTGTGGCAATATCTTGATTACAACTCGGAATGATTGTGAAAAAACACAGCCTGACAAAAACTTTAATCCCACGGTGGGTAAAAAAAAACCTGAATATGTTTCACCCCTAAATAAATTCAGTAACAACAAGGGGAATTCAAAAGAGAACTTCTGAATAATTTACTCCATCTTAGGTTTTCAAATAAGGGCTCTGGACCCCTCCACACGCTTATACTAGGAGGTTCACCACGCTCTCATTTCTGAAGTGAAATTAAAAATGAATAGCAGTGCCTCAGCTTGTTAATTGTTAAATACAAGGGGTTTTACTCTATTAATTAAAATATGCTTTAATAAAAGGAGACATTGCACATTTTGATAACGACCCTACAAAGCTGAGAAGTATTTACATTGTTGCATTTTGGGGCGGCTGTGAAAGCCGATTTTAAGCTATTCAGGAGCCACAATAATAAAGCTTTAAAATTCCTCACTGGGATGCAATGTAGTTCTTTTGAAGGAAAGACTGTCTTTCTCATTCGGCAGAAATAAATCCATTCATTTGATCATGTAGTCATTGAGGGCAATAGAAAACAAACCAAGTGTGAGAAATTCTATGTGATGAAGTAAACAAAACAAAAAAAAAATCCATTTCCATGACAAAAAGATTCTTTGTCCTTAATCTACCCACCATATGCAAGCGTTTCTTTTTAGCATATCTCCCGTTCTAATCTTGGGTGACCAGGCGACACAGATAAGACTCCCTTACCTCCGCTGCGACAAAAAGACCCTCACGAGTTCTCAAATTTTGTTTAATTCCTGAATTCCCAGCCGCGTAAGAAGTCTTTACTCCCGTTCTCCATTCCGATGAGGACGTATACCGGCTTTTGCAAACTTTACGACACCGCACGCTAAACTCTTCAACTCCTTTTATTTTCTGCAGGCTAATTCTCAAAGCGAAAAGACGCGTATCTGCTCTAAACCACTTATAATAGGTTAATCCAAAAAGTTGGCCGGCCTATTTTGCAGGGAACAAACTACTCGCTGCCCGGGCTCCGGGGCAGTGGAGGGTCGCCCTGCGTCCCGCGATCGCGCCGCGGCCGCTCCTCCCGCCCCCTGGGGACCCGTGGGCAGCGGGAGGCCGGAGCGGCCGGGGCCCTAACTTCCCGGGCTGGGGCGCGGCCACGGCCAGCCGGCTCCTCGCCGGGCGCTAACTTTCGTGGCTCCTACCTTCCCTCCTGGATGGGCAGGAAGTTCCTACCCGCCAGCTGGCTGCAGAGTTGCCCGCGGCGCCTCCAAAAGAACAGGAAAAGGCCCCAGAAAACCGAGAGGCACCAGAAACGTGCCGGGGTCCCACCGCGTGCAAGGACCACCCCCCCGCGCCGCGGCGCAGCTCACCCCGGGGTTAATTCCCAAGGCGGCCATTAGGAAAGGCCAGGCGACTCCAACTTCCTACTCTCCCCGGAATGGGATCACTGGTTTGTCGGCTCGCCCGGACCTCGCGGGCTCCGCGGCCCTCGGGCACACGGGGCGGCCGCTGGCCAGCCGGGGTCAGGGCGGCGGACCCGCTCCGAGCGCGCACCGGCCAGGGCGCCAGGCGCCTAACAAAGCTGTCCCGGCAGCGGCCTCCCTGGCCCGCGTCCGGTGGTGGGTGAGCCCCGGACGCGTCCCCGCCGCCGCGCCCGCCCGGGGGACGCCGCGATCGCCGAGGCCGGCCCCAGCGTCCGGGCGCGGGGAGCCCGAGGGGCGGCGCGGAGGTGGCGGCGCGGCCCCTCCCGCGAGGCGCCCGGCTCGGCCCGCCGGCCTCCGCCGGGCAGCGCGGACTCCGAGCGGTCCCCGAGTCGTGGCGCCTCCGTGCGCAGCTCAACTCCGGGCGGCCGAGCCAAGTTTACTTCTCCCGCACTCCCGCGCCGCGCGCTCCGGTGGAGGACCGGGTCGCCGGGCAGGCCCGCCCGGGCCGAGCGCCGCGCGGCAGACGCTGGCTCGCGGGAGCCAGGGAACTTCCCCGGTGCGCGGCGCCCGCCGCCCGCGCTCCCCCCAGGCCCCCGGGCGCCGCCGCGGTCCGCGGGCCCTCACCGTGCTCGGGAGCCCCGTCCGGCGGCGGCAGCTCCTCGTCCGACTTGAGGTGCTGGGGCTTGGCCTGCTTGCGCCGAGACATGCTGCTAGCGGCGCGCGGGCCCCGCGCGGGGCAGCGGCATCAGCGGGGCGGCCAGCGGGGACGGCGCGGGGCGGCCGGGCGGGGCGCGGGGCGCAGGGCGCGGGCGGCGGCGGCGGCGGCGGCTGCGCGGGGCCGCGCATGGGGCTGAGCAATTAGGCTGGTGAATAATGCATGGCCATTAGCGGAGGGCCGCGCCGATTGGCCGGCCTCCAGCGGACTCGGGCGGCCTATGCAAATGAGGCCGCGCTCGCAATTAGCGGCCGCGCGGCGAGGAGGGGCCGGCGCCTGCGGGACCCGGGCGCGCGGGCCGGCGCCGCCTCACATCGCGGGCTCCGCGCTCCTCGGCGCCCGGTGCGGCCCGGCGGGCCGGGAGCGGCGCGGGCCGCGGCGGCCGCCTGGCCCCGGGCGCAGGCAGCAAACTTTGGCGGCGTCCGCGCGGCGCCTCTCCGCCGGCGCGCCGGGCTCGCTCCTTTATAGAGTGTCTGCGCCGCCGCCCGCGCCCCGCGCCGTGCCCCCCCCCCGCCGCCGCCCGGCGCCCCTCCCGGAGCGGGCGGCCGCGGGCAGGGCTTCGGCCGGCGCCTTTGTCTCGCCGGGCTGCTCGGGCGCCGAGCCTCCTGCACTCCGGGCGCGGAGGGCCGGTCGGCCGCCTCCACTCGTCCGCGGCGGCTCTCGGCGCGCCGGCCCCGCTCAGGCTCTGGTGTCCCCTCTCTCCGGACCTTCTCTCCGGGCTCGGGTCCCCTCCGCGGGCTCCCCCGGCGGCCGGCCCGGCCCGGAGGCTCGCGGCCGGAGCGGAGCGGAGTGCGCACGCCGGGGTGGCGGGACTTCGGCAAGACCAACTTTCCGGTTCGGAAGCTGCGCGGGCCGAGCGGCTCCTCCCCTCCCCTCCCCTAGTCCTCCCTCCCCTCCGCTCCCACCCCCGTCTCCCCGCCCGCCCCCCGGGCCCCTCGACTCCTGAGCGCCCGCCCCGCCCGCCGCCGCCACCGGGGCCGCCTCGGCCCTTCGCCCGCCCGCCGGGCCTCCCCGCCGCCAGCGGCTCCTTAAATCCAGGAGAAGGGAGGGGATGACAGGGCTCCGGTGTCCTCCCCCCCCCCAGTTCCCTTGCCCGATGGGTGCAGTCCCGGGGCGCCTGTGGCGTGGGCAGGGGGCGCAGGGTGCCCCGAGACCGCGTTACTGAAAGTTCCAAGTCCACAGAAGTCCCGCGCGCGGTCCCCCGTGTTCTAGGACTGTCGGGGGGCGACGTGGGGGGAGGGCAGGTGAGGGGTAGCGCACATTCGGACCGGCCCAGCATCCCCGGGCAGTCGGCGCCGCGCGCTCCCCGCACGCGCACCCACCCTTCGCGGGTTGTCAGGCACGCGCCCTCGCCCCCGCGCGCGCACCCCACCGCAGCCGTGCACACGCGCCCTCGCCCACTCCCGCGCGCTCATTCCCGCGCGTGTCCTCCATCGCGAGCGGCTGCTGGGATGTGCTCCAGGCCCCGTCGCCGCAGAGCCTGCGCCTGTGCCCCCGTCCCAGCGTGTCTTTTTTCATTTCCTAAATTTATTATTTTTGTCCTCACAAGTGGCCCTGTCTGGTACGAAGCTTTGGCACAGATGGCCTCCCGGCGCTTCCCCCAGGGTCGCGTGCTGGCGGGGAACAGCCGGCGAGCACACAGCCCCGGGCGCCCAGAGGGCTGCGATCTCCCTGCGTGGCTGGGTGCGGGGCTCTGACTAGTGGGGACCCCCCGCCCCGGCTGGACCCCGGCCCTGCGCCGCTCGCCCGGCTCTCCAAGGGCTGCTTTTCCGTTCTAGAATCTTCCCGCTACCCAGCCGCGGTTCTCCCGCGCGCCTCTAATCGTGTAAGTTTCACGAAGCAACAGCTTTGGGCTCCAGGAAAAGCGCAGGAAAATCATACAGAGGAAGGAAGTGCACAGGTTGGAATCATCTCCAAAGAGACCCCGCCGTCACTTTTGCCACCCCCCTCCCAACCAATCCCTGAAGGTCGGTTTTGTTTTGCTGTTTGGTGGCAGGCCTATTCACTTAGGTAATTTTGTTTTGGAAAAGAAAAAAATGACATCTGAAAGATGTTCGAAATCTAGAGTTACCCCCTCCCCTCACACACACACCACGGTAGCGCTTCTATAGTTAAGCTGTGGGGAGAAAGGTCTGTATCGCCAGTGCGCTGTCAACTTTGGCAAATGCTGCAAGCATTTTGGGGACGCTCTCGCATCCGGCGCAGAGGCGCTCGGCAGTGAAAAGTTTGCAGCCAGGGTTTTGGGGCGAGCAGGCCAGGAACTCTCCTGGCAAAAGAGTGGCAAAGAGAAGAGGAGGGAAGAGGAAGGGACGTGTGTTGGTGGGGGAGGGCGGTGGTAGAGAGTGGAAGTTTCTTGCAGAATTTACAGGACGGACAAGAGTTTGGGGAAGTTGCAGCGCCGCAGCGGAGAGGTAGATGTCTGCTTCCCGGCAGAGAAAGAACACGAAACGATCGTCGGTGGGTCGGGTTAAAGGTGCACTGCCTGTTGTGACCTGCTTAATTCTCTCTTTTTTCCCTCTTTTTACGAAAATCGACGCTTTGGGGAAAAGAAGCAAACGTAGGTTCCCGCGGCGTCCGAAGCCCCTCAGAGGAAGCCCGAGCCCGGCTCCCCGGCCGCCTCCTGGCCCGGTGTCACCGACTCCTCCTCTTCGGGCCGCTTTGCACGCACCGGCCCCACCTTTTTTGTTCCTAAAGCCATTCGTCCGCCCGTCCCAGCCCCCCACTCTCTCTCCGACACACTGGCACGATTTCCTTAGGGCTTTCCCGGACTCCTGAACGCCACTGCTTCATTCCGTCGACTTGCTCTGCATTTTCTGCGGTGTGCGGCCGTGGGGAGGATCTTAAGTCCCTCCAGCGAAGGTGAAAGTGAGACCCCGGCCCTTTATCTGTAAGAAGCGAGCCGTCAGATTGCAGAGGTGCCGCGCCAGCCGCGCTGCGCGTTGTAAGTGCGGAGACACAGCAGGCTGGGCTCGGCGCTGCGGTGGACGCAGTGGCTCCCCCAAAGTGAGCGGCCGCGGAGCAGGACACGGAGCTCGCGGTCCAACCGGCCCGGCGTGGGGTGCGGTCCCCGCCCAGGGCGCGCGCGGTGGGGTCGCCTGGCCGAAGGTGCGGGCTGCGCCTCGCCCCCCGCGCTCTCCGCGCTGGGATTTCCTTGAGAAGATGGAGCAAAGACTTGGGCGAAAGAGCCAGGGAAGCTGTGAAAGGGGCACCTACACAAATTCCCCGCCACTGCCAGAATGGTGCGGATCAGTAAATTGTGTGGCGCACCTTTTAAAAAATTGATTCGGGTGTTCAAGGTCAATAAAATTAAAAAAAAAAAAGTAGAGGCCGAAAATAAAAGGCGAGTTACCTCCTGAGTTACCTGTTCTCCCTTCCTCGCCTCCCTCCACTGAGGTCTGAAACTTTTCTTTAATTGTTTTTATTTAGTGCAGCCAGTTTTAGTGAAAGCATAGGCATCTAAAGTTTGAGTCCCAACAATAGGTTTATTGCCAGGCGACAACGTGCCAAGCAGAATATCTTCACAGATGAGGTACAGGATGTGTCCTCCAGTCACGCCCAGACTGGAGGACCCCCGGAGCTGTGCATCAGAGGCGCAGACACCGAGTTGCACTGGCGACACACAAGTCCCTACCGTCACATGACCACTGTCTATTAAAATATTGTGATACCTAAACACTCTTGCAAAAACAAAAGTTGCTTTTCTTCCCTATAATTAAATCTAATTTGT
This sequence comes from Balaenoptera musculus, assembly GCF_009873245.2. Taxonomy (NCBI): domain Eukaryota; kingdom Metazoa; phylum Chordata; class Mammalia; order Artiodactyla; family Balaenopteridae; genus Balaenoptera; species Balaenoptera musculus. The sequence goes on along the minus strand of NC_045798.1, from coordinate 89,434,481 downwards.
TAATTGTCTTTCCTCTTGCAATGTTGTTTTCATCTTAGGAGGCGACACGTTATTATTTTGTCTACTTAATAATATTATTTACAAATTAATACTGTATATTTTACATTAGTGGAACGTATAATTAGGTGTTTGATTAATTTGTATCATTTATTCAGATAAAACAGAAAGCCTATCTGCAAGATTGATTTGACAAGGGAATGTTGGAGAGTTGGTTCTATTTTAATGTCCCAGTTTATTGAAGCTACCTGGCTCTTCATCCACAAAAGACAGTTTTGCATAAGGTGCATTTGGCACTTTATTTACAGTGTGCTTATTTCCCCAGCTACTTTATACAAAAAGAGTATTCAAATGTTAGAGCTTTATTTTCTGTCTCTTTTCATTCTTTTTTTCCCCCTCCCAAATCAAATTTCTTTTCTTCTTCTCACTGGCCTTCTCTCCCCTGTCTCTGGTTCCTCCCCCACCCCAACTTTTGTTTTAGGTCCTTACCATTAAATCCAGCCTGATTTTGTGTCTTTAATGCTGTGACAAGTGACTGCTAATTGGTTCTCACTTGAGCAAAGATATTACCATACTAATATTATTATTGGTAAGAAGAGGTAATTGATAACACCACCTGCCACTCTGGGGCAATCATGATGATAAATGTTTCCATCAACAGGAAATCTGTGCTTGGTGTACCACAGCCCAACGCAAACAGCATGTCAAGTGCCAATTATAAAGATGTTGCTTTTCTATTACATTTGGGCGGGGTGGGGGGGGGGGTGGGCTAGAAAACGTGTAGCCAAAAATTATATGTATGTTTTTTTTTCTCTGAGCGTCTTGCTCACCCATTTGAAAATCACTTTCCCCGTAAAAATAAAATGCTCTCCTTAAATAACCCAACATATAGCTAACTGCCCTGCCCACATTGCACACAACTCCTGCTGTCACCCCCTTTGCTTTCAAAGCTGTTGAGATAAATATGTCTAAATATTTTTATAGATAGGCGCCACGTGTGTAATATATAAATCCATCTAGGTCTGTGTGCTCCGAAGTTGTCTTGTATGTTCTTTACAGGTCGGCTTACAACCTCACATGTAGGCATCACAGGCAAACATTCCATGTCTTTTTATGTCACACGCAGAGGAACATCAGCACGGAGCCATTCGTCTTCACACTTAGGGACACAAGCCATGTGAAAGTACTTCTCCTGTGACCACCGAGCCGCGTATCTGGGCTGTATGTGGGCCCGGCTGGGGCACTCCAGCATGTATGATTCCATAAATAATGGCCAGCTAAAACTTTGACTCCCTTGCCCATAGGGAGGCTCAAACGATTATTATTAGCTTGCATTATTAGATGCAGGCCTCAAAAGGCGAAATCAGCTATTGATAATTGCAAGAAGTATACAGCAGCTACTGTATCGATCGGCTTGTCCCTATTCCCCTGGTATGGGAGAGATAAGAAGACTCACTCTTTAGTGCAATATAATTTCTTTTGACCTATCTGCTTGCTACAGACTTATGATGAATAGCCGGACTGGTTAAAGTCCTTTATCACGAAAGTTACCCCTTGATATAATATTGATTCTTTATAACTAGCTCCAAACACAAAAATCAAACTGTCCACTTGACCATCATCATCATCAATATCATCACAAAGCCTCCGGAATAAAGATCAGCACCAGCCTGAAAACGCTTTCTATAATCTTCCCAGCTAATCTTTATTTGCTGATGATGAAAAGAAGAAGGGGGGAGGGCGGTGGGCCAGAGGGAGAGTGAGCGGAATGTCATTTGGACGAACACTATATTTATATGTGTACATACATTAGGCCGAGACCAGGCGGCCTCTGCTCGTGAGGACGCGCGCGGGCAGCGTGACCACCCTCCGCAGGGCTCGGCCTGCCCACCCACCCTGGGGGAATCGGGGAGCCAGGAGGCCCAGGGGATTGGGGGTGGAGGGAGACAAAAAGGGCTCCGTGCGAGCTGCCTGACGGGCGGCACAGGATGAGACCCTCCGCCTCCTGCTCGCTCGAGATCAATGTCGCGCGTCCTTGGCTCTCGGGCCCGCTGCGCTCCCGGGAGCGCGGGCGGCGAGGGGCGCACGCCGGGTGGGCTCGCCGGCTTGGAGGGGCCGCGCCGCCCCGAGGAGCACATCAGAAGCCGTCCGTCCGGGCAATTCGTGTGCATTTCCCCAATTAACAGCATTTCCTGCCCCCGCCCCAGCCCGCCCCGCCCCCCGCGCCAGCCGGCTGCCCGGACGCGGGGACGAGCGGCTCGCGAGCGTGCCCGGCGGTGTGCGAGTGCGCGCGTGTCTGCGCGTGGGCGCCCGAGGGGGTCCCCGGGCCAGGGGGCGCCCTTGCACGCCTAGGCCCGGTCTAGGCCGAGTTTCGGGCGCGTGTTGGGAGGAGAGGGCCGTGGGGTGCGGCGGGGGACACAGGGAGGACGCGGGCGGAAGCCTCCTGGCACCTTCTCGGGTCCGGCGGCCGCGCCTACAGGCACTCAGTCTCCAGGGCGGCCGTCTTCGGGGCCTCCGCTGCAGTGGGCTCCGAGGGACCCCTGCCCTCGACCCCTCCGCAAATCCTTCCCACCCGCGTTTCGACAACCCTCAGACGTCGCGGACCGAGTCGGGGCAGGGATGTGAAAAGCGAGGCCAGCCCACCGCATCCTCCCCGGCTCCTAATCCGCGCGGCGGCGGGGCCGGGGCACCGAGGGTCCCGCGTCGTCCGGACGCCACTCAGTTTGGAGGACGCGGCCCGCTGTCCCCGTCCGCCGTCGGGCCCACCCGAGGGGCGTCCGGGGCTCCGCGTGGGGTCTCTGCGGTCGCCTGGCACGCCGGGCTGGGGGCTCGCAGGCGAAGCTGGAGTGCTTGGGCGTCAGGCGCCACCCCACCCCGGCCCCCGCCCTGGGCCCGGGTGAGACCCCGCGCATTCGGCGCGGGCCGGTGGGGGAGGGGCGCGGGTTCCCGCGCGCGAACACGCGTGAGGCGCCCGCGTCGCCCTCGCTGGAAAGCACAGCCGCTCTCCATAACGTGTTCAAAGACGTTTTAGGAAGGCGGGCACAACTTTGATGTGACCGTTCCCATCGGTCTTAGCTTCCTCATTATCACAAGTGTCATTTGCTTTGGCTCCAATCTCTGCAAAAGCGCAGAGCTGAAATTCTGCAGAAGCCGGCCTTGCCGAGGGCTCCTCGAGGTCCCCGAAGCGCTGTGCTGGCGACAAAGACCACTCAGCGCCAGTGCGGGTCCGCTCCCGTTCCGGGGTGGACGTCTGCGCTGTGATCGGACGCACCGGGCCTTTCACGGAACGGACCCATTCAGGCTGTCCCGGAAGGTCAGGCATGGGGGAGAGGAACAATTAGGGTCAGTCCACATTCTCCTGAAAACCATCAACAGCAAGAGAAAACCGACCTGGTAGCAGAACGAACAGTCTCCCACTCAAACCGTGCAGTAGGATTGATGAGCTAAATAAATGAGCAGGTTGGTCCAGACACGTGGGCCCCCTCCTCACTAATGACTGTGCTTGGCCTGTGTGGATGGAGCCAAGGAGCAGGGTGTTTCTCTCGGCCTTTCTGACCCATGTTGGGAAAGGACCGACCTCATGCTCTCACACGTGCCCGGGCAGCCCTCAGACCTGCACACCTCTGCTTCTCCCTCTGCACTGCTGACCACTGCTGGCGAGTTTTGCTTAATAATGTGTTCTGCGTCTTGAGCCGTATATGTCTGATTCATCCAGACTTTTCTGTTTGAAATCAGACATGGGGGGAGTGATGCAGAGTCTCCTCCATTAAAGGATGTGCTCCCTGCTCCTCCGTGGAGGGAGACACTGTACCCCAAAGACACTGATTTTCTTGGAATCAGAAAATTAAGGAAAAAGGAATCTTCTATAAAAATTTTAATCAGTGAGCGGAAAGTGGATTTTCCGAAAGTCTGGAGATGTTTGCATGCTGTGCGTGTGTGCTCTTTAAGAAAACCTACTGAATTAGAAGTCATAAAATAGAAAGTTGAAGGGGCCATTACTCACTCAACAAAGGGTTCTTCACTTTTCTGGGTGTATAACTGCAGACTTCTCTAAAGTAGCCAGTGGGGCAGTACATGGTGAAGTAGCCAGCATGCACGGTGACACACCAATTTCCTAAAACTAGGCTCACCTACATCCCTGGCAGAAATGGAGTGGCTCTTCGGGACCGAGGACGTTTTCCTTTGAATCCTCCGGGGAGACGCTGCAGCCTGTCCACTGCAGACATCCCACGAGGACTGGGCAGCTCTGCTCCCCACGCCCTCGGCCCCGGGCAGGCGGCAGGCCTGTCTGGGACAGCGATGACCTTGGGCCTGGTCAGAGCTGTTGAGGTAAAGGCATCCTCAGAGGTTGAAAGAGAAAATGACCGGCTGGAAGAGGGGGTCTAGGCATGCGAGGAAAGCAAACAACAATAAAGGCATTCATGACAGTTATGCCAAAGAGGGAACGCTTGTTTACATGTTGGAGCCACTATGACCACAAAAGGAGAGTGGGAGAGAAACCCCAGAAACCAGGATGGGAGGGGCTGTGGCCCCTCCAGAGGAGGGTGGGGTAGGAGGGAGGCCGAGAGACCAGCGTGGATGAGGAAGAAGAGAGAGGGGGAGGCGGTGATGGAGCAGTGGGCCCCGGGCCCCAGAGCCGTGGCCTCGCCCAGAGAGCCTGAAGGGAAGGCACACATCAGCACCCTGTGCCCTGTAACATGATGGGAGGACCACCCTTGTCTCCACCACCGATGTGTCCACACCACAGAGATGCTCTAGTGAGACCTGGTCTATGTCACCTGAGCTCAGCACCCACATCCCCGGCCCCAGCTTCTGTCTTTAGCCGAGTCCCGTCCTCTGTTACAAAGAAGGTCCAACAGAATTTGTGAAAGTGGCTCTGAAAGTGTTTGGTAAACAGAATGACTATGGGGACCGTTTATTTGTTTTGGTGAATTTGAGAAAAAGAAATCGTCCTTGCTCTCATGTCCAGGGCACAGCTCTCATCTCGTTTTCTCCAGTTGTCTCTCTTCTATGAACCCTGAAGATTACAGTCCTTCCCATGCAATTTAACTCTGGTCAGACATCTTCTTTTTTCTTTTCTGATGTGGACCATTTTTAAGGTCTTTATTGAATTTGTTACAATATTGCTTCTGTTTTATGTTTTGGTTTTTTGGCTGCAAGGCGTGTGGGATCTTAGCTCCCCAACCAGGGATCAAACCCGCACCCCCTGAAGTAGAAGGCTAAGTCTTACCCATTGGACCTCCAGGGAATCCCCCAGACTTCATTTTAAATTATTCTCAAATTCATTTCACAGCCAGCTTTTGTGTACCCCGACCAGAAGGCTCATGCTCTGTCTTCTCTAGGAGACCTCAGGGCCCTGAGTGCTCCGTTGAGCCCCCATGGGGGGGGTTGCTTGGTGCCAGGGCAGCTGGGAGTGATCTAAGGGGAACAGACACACACACACACACCTTTGGTGAAGTTCTTTACCCTGTCTCCTGTTGGGTTTCCCGGGCTAACTCAAGGGTGGTTCGCAGTCTGTCCTTTGTTCCCTCTAAACCTCTCCGTTCCTGGGGCACTTGTACTGACCACCTGTGCAGCCAGGCATCCTATAGGAGCTCTCACCTTTATTCTTGAATTTCCTCAATTTCTCCAACTGCTCTGCTTATTAACCCATTTTACAGATGCGTTGATGTAATAGATTCAGGGTGTTAATGACATGCCCAAGGTCACTTGTTAATTAGTAAAGGAGGCTGTGGTCACTTTCTCTGTAATTGCAGACAGTCCTTAGAGAGCACTGACCATCATAATTATGGTGCAGGGTTTCTGCTACTGCTAACGCATCCTCTCACTGGGCTGACATTCAGAATTTCCCGCATGGCACCGGAGTTTTCTTTTGCCTCCTTTGCAATAATGTCAGCCTTCCTAAGTGCGCTGTCTCCCGCCTCAGGGACTCGGAGAGTATTGCCCTCATCCTTCTGGTCACGGCTGCTGTTTGGCTGGGTTTCTGGGGCAAAGTATGTCTTCTTCTGCAGAAGAATTTGCTCAAATGACCTGAGTTCCTGCCATCCTGCCTTGACCCTCTGCCACATAAGCCAATTTTACTGTTGGCTCCCACTCACCTTCCCCTCTTTGAACATCTAATGCCCCTGAGATCACCTCTGCTTGCTTTTTCTTGACTGATTTTTGGATCCAATTAGACTTTTTTGATTGAGGAAGCATTCCGCTTTATGGTTCCTCTTTTCTTCACGTAGTTTTTGCAATCATGGACGCAGTGAGTGACAAAAGAATATTATATTTTTTCATGAGTTGTCCCAGACAGTTGTTAAGGAAGACCTTAAGGATACCCTGCTCACCCCACGACACCCGCGCATCACTACCGTCTCACCTGGCCGGGTCCTGCTGGCTTCCTTCCCATCTGCTCAGATGCCGCAGTGGGCGGTGGGTGGCTGGCCGGCTCTCGGTCCCCACATGGCCCGTCTGCGCTGGGTACATGTCTCCGCAGATAAGGTCGCTTACTCCTCGCCCGCCAGGTTCTGTGCCGGAGGCCTCACATCGTCCCCTTTGGCCCTCACACTCTACAGGTGCTCATCGCCGTCCTCATGTCGTGGATGAGGGCCCTGAAGCCACAGGTGGTGGTGTGACTGTCCAGGCCACACGGCTACAGCTCTGGGGCCTCTTCCGGCCACACTCAGGACTCTCCAGACACGGGGCTCCTTTTCTTGTCCCGGACCCTTTCTGGGGTTGTGTTTTGAGAAAAGCGGCTCCACTTAAACAAATAAGAACTTTCCCCTGGTCATTAGAACCTTTTATTTCTTTGCACTAAATCAGAGAAGATGAACGTCTCAAAGAAAGGGGTGGTGCAGGAGGCAGGAGTGTGGAGGTGGTGATGTGGGGGACCCTTGGAAGCCAGCTCAAAGCTCGGGGCCGGGCCCGGGATCAGGCGCTAAGTACCAGTGGGAGGACCCAGACGCGGTCAGCGCTCAGCTGCCAGGCCCATCAGAGGCCCCCCGACTGCCTGGGAGGTGGGGGTGGGCCGGGCCGGGCACATGCCACAGGGTCCGAAGTTTCCTCATGATCGATGCCTGCTTCGAAGTTATTTTCCTCCCTCTGTTTACAAAGATCTTAATATGCTGCAGGGAGTTTGTGTAAAATGGAAATGCCATCCAGGGCGTCAGGAACTTTCCGGTGGGCGCAGCAGGAAGCGGCGTCGTGCTCCTGGGAAGTGACCACACCTCGCGGTGCTGGGGTGAGTGGACCACTCGTGCCCTGGTTTCCTGTAACGTCTCTCGACGACCCTTTCATTCAGAGTCAGACAGGGTGGCAGCACTCATGTCGACCTTTGTTTTTGAACATAGCGTGGCTTTCTTTGGATGATGTGGGTAAATATCAGTCTTTTGATGGTCAACAGGTACTTAAATATCCCAAGGTTGTGGTATTTGCCGTTATAACAACGTCTTTGTCACAATCAGGGAAGTGTCTGTTTATAGAGAGGATTAAATTGTGAGAAAAGATAATGAGCTGCCGTGCAGACACAGGGTACAGCTCTGCCCCATGGCGCTTCCTTTGCAAGTGGTTCACGGTCTGTGTGTTTGGAACTAGTGCGATTTTATGTCATGCACTCTGCTTATGGAGTTTTACGAAGTGGTATCTTCTACTCTTATGAATATAATGTATGTATCAATATGTATATTTAAAACATCATGATGCACACATACAGATATTTTAAAATATTCCTATATAGTCACGTGATTATTAAGGATGATTTTTGTTCTGATGTGTCACAGAGTTTTGAAGCTATTGAAAACTATAATGCTTCAGGAAAATGGGCACCATTTGAAAAATTAGTTTCAAGGAAGTGGCTTAAAATGATCACAGAAAACTTAGAACAGCAAAACTTTTCTTAAAGGGGATTCTCTTGGTCACAAAGACTAGATCACACTTGTGTCTGAAACTCATTTTAATGTTGAGGTAAATGGGGTTCAATCCAGCATTTCCTGGTTCGAAGGACACAAGGTACAACCCACAGGAGAGATTATTAAGGGGGTCATTGTATTTCAGAAGGCAGCTGTTTGATGGAGAGATGGGGCTTCAGTGACAGATGACAAGTTTATTGCCTAGTGAGCAGAGAGGTGTGTATGAGTGTGAGGGTGAGTGTGTGTGAGTGTGTGATTGTGATTGAGTGTGCATGCGTGTGAGTGTGCATGTGAGCGTGTGTGTGACTGTGTGTGTGTGTGAGTGGGTGTTAAATCTGTCTGGTCTATTGTGTCATTTAAAGCTTATGTTTCCTTATTAATTTTCTGTCTGGATGATCTGTCCATTGGTGTAAGTGAGGTGTTAAAGTCCCCCACTATTATTGTGTTACTGTTGATTTCCTCTTTTATAGTTGTTAGCAGTTGCCTTATGTATTGAGGTGCTCCTATGTTGGGTGCATATATATTTATAATTGTTATATCTTCTTCTTGGATTGATCCCTTGATCATTATGTAGTGTCCTTCCTTGTCTCTTGTAACATTCTTTATTTTAAAGTCTATTTTATCGGATATGAGTATTGCTACTCCAGCTTTCTTTTGATTTCCATTTGCATGGAATATCTTTTTCCATCTCCTCACTTTCAGTCTGTATGTGTCCCTAGGTCTGAAGTGGGTCTCTTGTAGACAGCATATATATGGATCTTGTTTTTGTATCCATTCAGCAAGCCTGTGTCTTTTGGTTGGAGCATTTAATCCATTCACGTTTAAGGTAATTATTGATATGTATGTTCCTATGACCATTTTCTTAATTGTTTTGGGTTTGTTTTTGTAGGTCCTTTTCTTCTCTTGTGTTTCCCACTTAGAGAAGTTCCTTTAGCATTTGTTGTAGAGCTGATTTTGTGGTGCTGAATTCTCTTAGCTTTTGTTTGTCTGTAAAGCTTTTGATTTCTCTGTTGGATCTGAATGAGATCCTTGATGGGTAGAGTAATCTTGTTTGTAGGTTCTTCCCTTTCATCACTTTAAATATATCATGCCACTCCCTTCTGGCTTGTACAGTTTCTGCTGAGAAATCAGCTGTTAACCTTATGGGATTTCCCTTGTATGTTATTTGTCATTTTTCCCTTGTTGCTTTTAATAATTTTTCTTTGTCTTTAATTTTTGTCTATTTGATCTATGTGTCTTGGTGTGTTTCTCCTTGGGTTTATCCTGCCTGGGACTCTCTGTGCTTCCTGGAATTGGGTGGCTATTTCCTTTCCCATGTTAGGGACGTTTTCCCACATTAGGGAAGTTTTCAACTATAATCTCTTCAAATATTTTCTTGGGTCCTTTCTCTCTCTCTTCTCCTTCTGGGACCCCTATAATGTGAATGTTGTTGCATTTAATGTTGTCCCAGAGGTCTCTTAGGCTGTCTTCATTTCTTTTCATTCTTTTTTCTTTATTCTGTTCTGTGACAGTGAATTCTACCATTCTGTCTTCCAGGTCACTTATCCATTCTTCTGCCTCAGTTATTCTGCTATTGATTCCTTCTAGTGTATTTTTCATTTCAGTTATTGTATTGTTCATCTCTGTTTGTTTGTTCTTTAATTCTTCTAGGTATTTGTTCTTTAATTCTTCTAGGTTTTTGTTAAACATTTCTTGCATCTTCTCGATATTTGCCTCCATTCTTTTTCTGAGGTCCTGGATCGTCTTCACTATCATTATTCTGAATTCTTTTTCTGGAAGGTTGCCTATCTCCACTTCATTTAGTTGTTTTTCTGGGGTTTTATCTTGTTCCTCTATCTGGTACATGGTCCTCTGCCTTTTCATTTTGTCTATCTTTCTGTGAATGTGGTTTTCTTTCCACAGGCTGCAGGATTGTAGTTCTTCTTGCTTCTGCTGTTTGCCCTCTGGTGGATGAAGCTATCTAAGAGGCTTGTGCAAGCTTCCTGATGGGAGGGACTGGTGGTGGGTAGACCTGGGTGTTGCTCTCATGGGCAGAGCTCAGTAAAACTTTAATCCACTTGTCTGCTGATGGGTAAGGGTGAGTTCCCTTGCTGTTGGCTGTTTGGCCTGAGATGACCCAGCACCAGAACCCACAGGCTCTTTGGTGGGGCTAATGGCAGACTCCGGGAGGGCTCATGCCAAGGAGTACTTCCCAGAACTTCTGCTGCCGGTGTCCTTGTCCCCGTGGTGAGCCACAGCCCCCCCCCCCACACACAGGAGACCCTCCAACACTAGCAGGTAGGTCTGGTTCAGTCTCCTATGGGATCACTGCTCCTTCCCCCTGGGTCCTGATGTGCACACTACTTTGTGTGTGGCCTGCAAGAGTGGACTCTGTTTCCCCCAGTCCTGTTGAAGTCCTGCAATCAAATCCCACTAGCTTTCAAAGTCTGATTCTCTGGGAATTCCTCCTCCCATTGCCAGACCCCCAGGTTGGGAAGGCTGATGTGGGGCTCAGAACCTTCACTCCAGTGGATGGACTTCTGTGGTATAAGTGTTCTCCAGTCTGTGAGTCACCCACCCAGCAGTTATGGGATTTGATTTTATTGTGATTGCGCCCCTCCTGCTGTCTCATTGTGGCTTCTCCTTGGTCTTTGGATGTGGGGTATCTTTTTTGGTGAGTTCCAGTGTCTTCCTGTCAATGATTGTTTAGCAGTTAGTTGTGATTCCGGTGCTCTCGCAAGAGGGAGTGAGAGCACATCTTTCTACTCCGCCATCTTGAACCAACTCTCTGATATATATATTTTCAAATGAGGCCAATTTGGCATGTGATTATGAAAAGTAAATTTCATATACTAATATTTTCTGCAAAGTATAGAAAAAAACTATTCACTTTTTGGCTGATTTTTTTAGTCTTTAAATTTTTGAAAGGCAAGTGATTAGTCTTTTACACAAGGGAAGATGCTGGACAAGGCAGATGAATGAATTGTTAATTGATTTATACTTCAGTTTACCTTAATCCCAACCCTTCCTTCCATAAGTAACACTACATATTTTTAAGAAATTAGACCATGGCTGCATGTGTAAAGTTAAGTGGAAATACAACTGTTTTTTTGATTGAGGCACACATCCCATATTTATTTGAAAGTAAAAAAAAAAAAAAGCAAAATTTATTTATAAAGTGAATTTTCCACTTTATTAACTTAATTTTTCTTTCATTTTGCTTATGCTGACTGCTTTTTTCTTTTCCTTTTTTATCAATCAGATTTTGGCTGGAAAATGTCAATATTGAAAGCATATTATAAAATACATTTAATGTAAATTACATAATAGATAAACATGTTTTTTGGATGGTCTTTGCCTTTTTTGTTTAAGAACTGAGCTATCAGAAAAAAGTGGTATATTTGGGTAATTGCTCTAAAAAGAATTAGAACGTGTACTGCTTGCTAGGGCAGATCTCATTTTACATTGTTACCTGTTAATTGTGCAAACTATATGTATGTGGGGTGACCCAAACACACATTTGGAAACTCTAGTTTCTTGCTGAGAACTGTCATTATAATTCATATTGGAATTGGTTGGCATTGTTTTCCCTCTAGTCACTTGGTGCTTGAATTTTACAAAGACTTTATAAACACAAACATATTAACTACTCATATTCCATGTTAGACACACAGTTTAGTCTTATCAATGCAGAGAGATAATTTAGTTGCTATTATTTTGTCACAGTGCACCAATTTCAAAGAGAATTAAAATAATATCACATTGTGATTTCCAAAAAATTCGACGAAAACTTATGTGTTTGTGCTGACAGTCAGCCAGTGCATTTTTGAAATCTCTGTTGTTGCTTCTGTGCTCCGATCACTGCCAGCTTTTCTCCAACTTTTTCTCTCATCTCAATTCTCCACATGTTACTTTTAGGAAGTCGATGTTGTCAACTGTCTTTGTATATAATTTTTAACACGATCAGTGAATGGTCTTCGTGATGCGGGCCGTCGGACGGCCTCAGCTGGAGCTGGGCTGGAGGCATGATGATGTCCCAAGTGTTCCCCTCCCTGAACGATGCCGGATCCACTCCAGGCCATGGCATCTGCGTCTCTCCTGTCCCTGGATGGCAAAGCCGAGGGCTGGGTGGGAAGCACGTGCTGTGCATTTCACACCACAAACCCCATCCTGCAGCTGCAGGATCTCAGGCTAGAATTCTTCTACACACCTCCCAGCCAGCTTTCTTTGGGAAAGAAACCCTTAAAAAATCCTGAAAGAAAGGCACCATTTGTGCATGGAGGACTTTGCTTTCTGTTAAGTACGTGCTGAAAAGTTTGGTTGCCCTGAGTAATATTTAAACGTAATTAGGTGTTTCAGTGATTGCCACAGAGCACCGTCCTTCCACCTGAGAAGCGGCCCGCGGTCTCCTGTTCCCTGTGGGAGGTGAGCACAGCCTATGGAGTCACTGCTGCTGGGGACCCACGCGATTCAGGAACAGAACGTCCCCTAATTCGTGAAAAATGGCAGCTACATGGTTTTGACCACAAATTATTGGTATATATGTGGATCATTGGAGAAAACTGTTTTATTCTATGCCTTTCTTTAGAGACCAACAGCACATTTGTTCTTGGCTGTTGTGAGGTTAGTGCAAGGGTAAATGTATTACTTTTGTGTTATCTGAAAAGGATTAACATATGCGTGGCGAAATTTGGCACAAGATGTCACTCAGTGAGAAAAATTGTTGTCCACCTTTAAAGGGACTTCCTGCCATCAGACCTGCTGAGTGAACACCAAAAACTTGAGAACGGGCCCCAGGACTGTTCGGGTCTCTTCCTGCCCTGGAGGCACTCAAGCCCTGTGGCTCTGGTTCCCTTCACCTTGGTCGGGGCCAGCGGGGTCTCGGGGAAGGAGAGCGGTGTCGGGGTGGCTTCACGTCCTCCCAGGAGTAACTTAACTCCGCACCTTCCTCCGTGGGTGCCTGCCGTCTGCTCTAGGGCTGCGTGAGCCTGAGTGTGGGCTTGGTGCCGTGTCTCCCCTCGGTCCCCCACGCAGTAGGTCAGCCCGGAGCTGGATTGGGGGCCGGGGTTTAGCTAGCGACGGGTGGGGTCCCCTCGATTTACTCGGGGAGCAGAGGATCAGCGGTGACTGTGCCCGACCACCTGAAGGGAGGAGCACTGACCTGTCTCGGGTGGCCCTGGTCCCGACCGCGTGGCTGCCGTGCCCGTGAGGGTGGACTGCGGCGCCCGGGGTCTGGGGGCCCCTTTTCTGGCACAGGCCCGGGCGGGCGCCGTGGGAAGCCCCTGTGGTGGCTCGTTTTTGCGGCCGAGGCCCTTTATGGGCACACACGTCCCACCCGCGACCCCATTCCAAGGGCGCCCACGTGCAGGCTGTGCTCTGTAAATTGGACTGCATGTCTGGTCCTGGTGGGGCCTGTGGTTTCAGCGTGGACCTGGGAAGTTCTCCACAACTGGGAAAGAGCTCCGGCTGCTGGCCTGTGCTGTGCCCCCCACGCCCCAGCCAAGCGCGTGTCGGCCAGGCCGAGGCTCAGGGCTGCCGTCCTGGTCCAGCGTCTGGGCTCCGCCGCACGGCGCCCATCATGGCTGGAGTCCTCACTGGGCAGACAGCGCTCTCCAAGCCCTGCTGCCCTGGTCCCTTGTCGCGCTCCGTCCGGCGCCCTGCCAGCCTCTGGATTTGGAGGAAAGGGGGTGTTGTCCCCAGCGACGGTGGCCCTCCGAGTGCTGTGCTGCCTCTTCCGTGCCAGGGGCCCCGGGCCCAGGCCTCCGCATCCAGGGCTCGCCACACACCTGCGTTTATTCCGGCTGATCTTCAGTGCGGACCCCAGGTGTGAGCCGGGAACACCTCCCCACACACAGGTGGCTAGCGGGTCAGATGTCCAAACGCCACCATCTCTGCAATGAGGATGAAATCGCGGCCGCAGAAGCGTGCGGTCAGGCGGCTGCAGCCCCGCGGCCACAGAGGCCGGGCAGCTCGTGTCTCACGGTGACCATCTCAGTAGCTGGTGCTTCATGTTCCTGAGGAGACCAAAGGGCCTCTGATGGGCGCCCAGCCCCCAGGACCCTGCAGCATGGCACCAGGACGCGGGGTACGGCGGGGTCGGGGTCTAAATCTAACGAATCGAGTTGCAGCCAAAGAAGTGAGCTGCTTCTCACGCGCGCGTCACGTCTCGGGCCACGTGCCCACTCAGGGCCACTTCCCCGGTCAGCAAGGTGCCCTCAGTGTCCAGAGAGCTGGACGCTGGTTTTCTTCTCTTGTCATAGTGCGGCTGTAATGGAGGGAATAATTACAAAATGCAGTTAGAGCGTGTTCTCAGGTCATTACAGGATTGGCTCACTGAACACAACATAAACGTCTGCTTGGCTTTTAATTAAACAGCTTTTCCGCAAGCTCTGTTATCGCTGGTTTGGGTGAGTGAGCAGCGCTGGGACTGGTCAGGTCCCCGGGGGGCTGAGAACCGCACGTGCCCACAGCCTAAAGGGAGGCCTAGGGCATCGGCACCGTGGAGAAAAGCCACGCCCTCGTCCCACTTAGCTCCTAATTACAGGGACAGATGATGTCATAATTCTGGTGCAAGCAAAGCATCTCTTTCTAGGAGCCCGTAATAAAATTTCTTCTTATGCTTCAAGAAAAATCTCTGTCCTTTGTACAGTCTGGCCACGGAGAATCCATGGAGTCAGAAACAGCTAAAGCGCTACGATATTGCACAGTTAGTACCCATTTTAGGAGGAAATCCCCAAAAGGCAATTACGTTTTAAAAAAAACATATTTTCATTTCAAGCATTTTCTTTTCCCTATAAGCTTAAAAAGATTATGTATGTCCTATTATCTCCCTGGGTATACATTCTGGGCTGTGGAGAGAGTGACTGATTATAACTGCTAATTATTGCTGCATTTTAGACATCACTTTTTTGGTCCTGTTTTACCTTAGAACGGTAAAGATTTTTTTTAAGTAGAAGACCCACAATGTATGTGTTAGTAGTTACTACGTGGTTACAAGAACTCGGACATGCCTTCCTTGCTAGCTGAGCTGCCCTGTGTTTTGAATAGCCAGGATTCCACGGCCGTGTGCTCTGCAGTGGGAAGTTAGGGGTGACATGCTTCCGACAAAGGTGTGCAGACCCCGGAAGAGCGTCGGAGGAGGATTTAGAACGGTGGGGAGGCCTGGCGCTGCTCACCTGTCCTGTGCTCCTCTGCTGCAAGCCCAGAGTGCTGGGGCGATTTATCTGGAAACCACAGTTTAGAACAATGAGAACGATCATCCAGCAGGACTTTGACAGGCTGGGCAGGAAGATACGACAAAGGGCAGAGATGTGCGTTTCTGCAGATGTGGCCACAACCAGGACCGGCTAGGCAGCAAGAGCTCCGCGGCTGCCCCTGCGTCCTTCCCACGGGAGCCTCTTTGGGGTTTATGGGTCAGCACATTATAGCTTAGAACTTTTCCTCACGTTAACAGTTTTCAGAAATTTTCTCTGTTTGTCAGTTTGTTCCTTAGTCACAAGGAAGCCGTCTTCTTCCAGGAGAAAAGGGTCTTAGTGGACAGACACCTGCTGTTAGGGGTGCTCATGTTCTGTGCTCCTCTCTCCCTGTCTTCCTTCCTCGGGGCGGCTTCTCTCCGCGGGCACGAGTTCCCCTGATGGAGCCAGAGCTGGGAGCTGATGCCAGCAGAGCTGGCCTTCCCGCGGGATGGAGCGGAGCCCTGGCGGCCCCTTTCTGTTCACTGGCCTTTTGGCGCCGTTACTCGTGTCTGCTAGCGATGGGCGCTGGGCTGTGATGCCAGGCGGGGGGGCCGAGGCTGGCAGGCGGAGGTGCCTGTTGGCTCCTGTCTGGCCGGCGTCACAATAGTCCTGCCAGAGCAGAGCTTCCTTTCTTCAGGCTTAGAATCGGCTGGCCCTTCGGAGGGGAGCAGCTGCAGCGTCAGGGTTCTCCAGATGAAGAAGCCCATTTCCGTGGAAGGTCAAGGCTGCTTTTCCGTGACTTCTAATTGTTAGACATCCCAAAGAATACTGCGTTCGGTGACATAGAACTCTGGGAACAGACAGTCTGCAGTGGCAGGGGCTGCTCTGTCAGGGGATTGCCCGTGTGTAGCAGGTGCTACGGATACCGGGAGGACGTCCTCTATCAGCCGCGCTCTACAAATATGGAGACGGTGGCAGGAGACGGCAACGTTAGAAAACGCTGAGAAAGTTAGGCCTGCTACTTGTCCGCCCACAGTAGCTTTATGATTTTGTATGGAGGTAGTTTACTCTTAGCCGTCACATCCACGGGACATGTGGGTGTCACACGACTCAGATGTGATGGAAAATCCATAATGGAATTTGGACGCCCTGTAAAAATGTATGATGTTTGTTTTTATTTCAGGTAGTACCTGAATTCTGCATTTGGCTGAGGATAATTTAACAGGAGAGCTAAGGAGATTTCTTAGGATGATGGCTTGGAGGCGCGGGCCTGAAGTCCCCCTGGAACGCTGTGGACTGTGGGTTGATGTGCTGTAGCTATTGATATAAATGGAGAGGACCGGCCAGATAAATCACACTCCTCAACCTCAGAGGAGCAAAGGGGAGGGATGAACGCCACGGCGATGAGCCTATTCTCATTAGAATCCTGCATCTCGCTGACTTTGGGCTGCCCCTGGCCGCCAGGAAGGCTGTGCCTTGGAATTGCGGGTACTGGCATAACTCGGTGAGGGGCAAGAAAGAAACGCTGGGAAAGAAGGTGCTGTCTACACACCAGAATCTTTTTTCTGAGTTAGAAACTTGCCCAGTTTCTTCAAAAAGTCAGAGTAATTATGAAGTTTTGCCTTATATGGCAGCTGATATTTAAAATACCGCCAATGTGGGAAACTTCACAGAGTGTGGTGCTAATCTACTTGAGATACTCATCACTGGATTCTGTTCCACCTGGGCCGCCAGCAGAAGGTGTGTCTAATCCACTCGGCTTCACAGGCCTGCATCTTTCTTCTCTGAGGCTCTTCCACTCTGGCCACTGGTTGGCCTGTATCTGCGTGGTTTTCACTAGGACCTGACTCACTGGATTTGGACTCCCACACCAAATTCAGAACTGACCACTTATTGGGCAGCTTTTAAGGTCCACAGATAATGAGGACCATCCTGGAGAGCATATAAGGCAGCCTCCTTACATTGTGGACAAGGACAGCAATTTGGAGAGATTAAGTGACCTGTTTGGAGGCATATGTAGTAATCGGGGTTCTCGCTTAGATGATGATGATGACAATGGTGATGAAAACGGTGATAGTGTTGGAGATGGAGACAGGGATGGTGATGGTGATGGGGATGGAGATGGAGATGGAGATGGGGATGATGACGGTGATGGTGATGATGGTGATGGGGTTGTCATGGTGATGGGGATGATGATGATGGAGATGGGGATGATGTTGATGGGGATGATGATGATGATGGGGATGGGGATGATGATTATTATGGGAATGGGGATGATGATGATAATGGGGATGGTGATGATGATGATGGAGATGGGGATGATGATGATGGGGATGATGATGATGATGGGGATGGGGTTGATGATTATTATAGGGATGAGGATGGTGATGGTGATGATGGTGATGGGGTTGTCATGGTGATGGGGATGATGATGGTGATGGGGATGATGATGATGGAGATGGGGATGATAGTGATGGGGATGATGATGATGATGGGGATGGGGATGATGATGGTGATGGTGATGATGGTGATGGGGTTGTCATGGTGATGGGTATGATGGTGGTGATGGCGATGGTGATGATGGAGATGGGGATGAGGTTGATGGGGATGATGTTGATGGGGATGATGATGGTGATGGGGATGGGGTTGATGATTATTATGGGGATGGGGTTGGTGATGATGATGGGGATGGCCTTTGAAAATCTTTTGTCTGAGCTGACTCTTCAGCGGTGGGTGGAGGTCCTTGTGGGAATGAGGAAGGCCTTCTGTTTCTGGGGGTGCAAGCGTTTCACCAGCATCAGATTTAGGTCTCACCCCTGGATCAGCTTCCTGTGGCTGCCACAGGATCCATACAATTGGTGGCTTAACAGAAATCCACTCGCTCACCCTCTGGAGGCCAGAAGCTCACCATCCAGGTGTCAGCGGGCCAGGCTCTCCTGAAAGCTCTTGGGGAACCTGCTTTGGGCCCCGTCCCCACTTCTGCAGGGCCAACGGTCCTGGCTTGTGGATGCATTACTCCAATCCTTGCCTCCATCTTCATGTGGGCTTTTCCCTGAGTGTCCGTCTCCTCTTCGTATAAGGATCCCAGTCAGAGTGGGTTAGGGACCTACCCTCCTGACCTCATCTGCAGAGACCCTATTTCCCAATAAGATCACGTTCATGGGTGCCGGGGGTTAGGATTTTTATTATTATTTTTTAATTTATTTATTTTTAGCTGTGTTGGGTCTTCGTTTCTGTGCGAGGGCTTTCTCTAGTTGTGGCGAGCGGGGGCCACTCTTCATCGCGGTGCGCGGGCCTCTCACTATCGCGGCCTCTCTTGTTGCGGAGCACAGGCTCCAGACGCTCAGGCTCAGTAGTTGTGGCTCACGGGCCCAGCTGCTCCGCGGCATGTGGGATCTTCCCAGACCAGGGCTCGAACCCGTGTCCCCTGCATTGGCAGGCAGACTCTCAACCACTGCTCCACCAGGGAAGCCCTAGGATTTTAATATATCGTTGAGGAGGACACAACTCACCCACAATACCCACCGCCTCCCCCAGGAAAAGAAAGAACATCATGCACATAATTACATTTGTGAACAAGCGACTCAGTGTTTGATGACCAGAGGCCAGCTGCAATGGGCGGAACTGGGCTACAGTTTAGAAACTCCGTTCTCGCGCGGGAGAGCACGAGTCAGGTCCTAAAGAAGGTCACTAACAAGACGGCCGTGTGTCAGCAACTCACCTGTGGTCATCAGCACGTCTGTAGCATCCATCACAAGAGTGACTGCTGTCAGGCTGGGGGTCACATCCAAGTTCCAGGCTCCGTGCTTCCTGCAGGACCGTGCTCGGCCCTGCTGGGTCTGGCGACACCGGTCACCTGTGGCCAGTTAGCCAGTGTGGTGTGAGAGCGAAGGTGCCTGGGCCTTGGACCTGCCGGCCCAGGGCTGAGGAAGGACCTTCCTGTCGGTACATAGGGCTTTGGGGAGGGAGCTCCGCCATCCTGCTCCAGGCTCAGGCGCAAAGCAGAGCACAGATCGGGAACGGGGTGGCGGGAGGGACTCAAGGGTGGAAGGAGTAGTGGACAGACAGCAGTGAGGACGAGCAGGTGCTGCCGGTTCCCGCAGAGCACGGTGCCGCTGCCTGGCTACTCGGGCAGCAGGGCCGAGAGCCGCCTGGGTCTGGGGACCTGGCGGGGTGCTGCTGCTTCTGGGTGAGATCCGGACGGCGCCCCCTGCTCCTCACATTGTGCTCTGCACTGAACCAGTGTCAGCGTAACCGTGGGTGTGATCAGGGCCCAGTGGCCCTGGTAGGCATTACACTGCAGTAAATTCACATTTTTACAGAGTCGATTTTCCCATAGTGATTTTACAACACGGGGGCTGGTTAAATATAATCTCTTAATGGGCCACGTTAGGTAACGTTATGAACGTGATGAATACATCATAAGAGGCGACTCTACCTCATTCAGTGGGGCCTGTGCCGTCCAAGGCCGGGCCGTTATTCTGAAAAATCAGACGGGATTTCTTTCCAGCCCTCCCGGCTGCAGGCGGTGCAGCTTCCCTGGGATCAGCGTTGCTCCCCGCTAGGGCCCCCCGGTGCACGTAGCACACGTGGGGATGTTGGGTGCCTAGGTCCCATGACCCACAGGAGCAGAGCCAAGACCGGGTGTTTCGTCCTGTGACGCGGGACGGGCTGGTTGGACGTGTCCGTCTGGATCAGACCGTCGTCTTCCTCCTTGTCCCCGTCCCGCCCTCCTGAGTCCCGGGCCTTTGACCTGTCGTCAAGCAAGGTCAGCTCATGTCCCCCAGTGTGACCCCCTCCTCCGGCGTCTGCATTTGGCTACAGTGAGCTCTAGCCGGGGGACAGGCCAGAACCTCTCTCCAGGACTCTCAGTAGCCCTCCTTCCAAAACAGGTGGGAAATCTAGGGCAAAACCAGGGCAGATTTTTCCAGCGCAGGACTTTAGAAACTTCGGTAATAGGCTTCTCCCAAATATAAGGAATAAGGCAAACGCAACTGTTTTCTCCGCGTGAGGAACTGGCAAATGTGTTTCTTTGGAAGATGCTGTGCTTGGCTGGAGTGATGCAGTAGTGAGATTAAGCTGCTCTTTGGGTTGTTGTTCAGTACAAAGCAAAGCCCAGTAAAACGAAGGATGCAAGGTCCCCTCCCTCCCACCCTCCACACTGTGCAAGTCTCTCGTCACTGGGCCTGTGTGCAGCTTGCAAGAATGATGGAGGAACCATGTATTATTATTTTCTGTTTCATAATTCAATCCCCCACGCCGAGGTTTAGAAACAGAGTTTTTATAGGTACGACTGAGTTTAGTGTTTTTCCTATAAAATAATTTCCACAAATTTGGCTTCAGGCTCTCTACCCTGCCTGATATAGGAGACTGGATTCAGAATTCATTTTTTTGGCTGCCCATAAAACACACACACTTCTCATGACGAGCGGAAGCTCCTGCCTGGTGAGGTCCCAGTGCTGCGTCCAGGTCCGCTGCCCTTCCCGGGCCTCCCTGCTGGGCTGGCAGACCCCCCACCCCTGCTCTTCCCTACTCAGTTCAGGCGCTCTTTCCTGATGGACATGCCCAGCTTCTGTGGCTGTTAGATGCCACCCGTCCACATCCCCACAGCAGGTGTGGGCATCTCAGGTTGCCCACAGGGTGACCTTCACAAGACCGTGGGTGGCTTCAGGGCGGGCGTTTGGTTCATCTCTGTGTCCTCCGACCTGGGCTCAGAGGGGTCCTGAGAGCCAGCCTTGCTGAGCGCGTAGTGAGCACGCTTGTGACCCCCTAAATAAAGTTTATTGTGAGCGACGGTTCCCGTCCCTTCCCCCTCCCTCCCTCCCTCCCCCTTTCCTTCCCTCCTTCTCATGAAACCACTCTGAGAACAGACCAATAACAAGAGAAAGACACAAACTATATGCACAACATTAGTGCATTCATATTTTCTCCCCAATTTGGTCTCTTCCCAATGTTGCCTTTGATTCTATGTTTTAAATACACTTGTTAAATTTTTGAGAAATGAGAGAAAAAGTCCTCATATTTTAAATTTATTTCAATTTACCGATGATGGGATGGTCTAATTTCTTTTCCTTAAAAAGTGTTCCTTTTTTCTTCCCAAACCTCCCCATGGCTCCTTATCCAGCTCCTCTATGTTTCTTATTACGATCCCTTTGCAAACCTGGAACAAGCCTGATGTTTGAATTTTTTGAGCACGTGCGCAGGGCACACTGATTTTCCTGATATGAGCAAGATAGTGATGCGGTGCAGGTAGGTTTGTTGTAGACACTGGCGCCCTTAGAGCCAAGGGAGAGGGAGAGACAGTAAGTAAGTTGAGTGTCAAGGGAGGTTTCGTGGCTGAAATACCACGTAATTTAAGGATCGTTGACTATAACAGAAAAATCACAAATATGAAGTTCAAGACAATACCTTTGTTTTCTTTTATTTTTATTCCAAGGTCAGAAAGAGGTGATAAGCGGGAGGAACAATGAGTGATTCTGGCATTCAGTTAATACTAAAGTAATTTTATTCTCCCAAGATGAACACACAAAAATAAATGAGAAGAAAATAAAATGCTAGGAATATTTGGAGTCAATAATTCAAATGACAGAGTGAATATATTTCTATGAATACTTTGGTCTGGAAGTTGAAGTGCACATGACCGAGTCTGTGTCACTCCCCTTACGTTTTGGGAGATGCTGTAAATGACTGGCATCTAAGCAGTTGGAAAGGCTTCTTTCCTTAAGAGCGCGTGTTGTTTGTGTATAAATTGCGTTTATAAATGCAGGTGCATCCCAGCACTAGGCTGTTTCGTGTAGTTGTGTGTTTCTGTTTGTCCTCATGGCTGGATTCTGCTGCTGCACCCGTGGCTTTGGCACTAAGAGAGAAGATTAATTGGCTAATGGTGACACATCGGGCTGGCCGGGATGTTGTTCTGGGGCTTTGCTTGAATTCTCATCGTCAAAGGAAAAAAAATCTTCTGCGACAATGTTATTAATGTGATAAAAAGAAATACTTGTTAATAACTAGATAATTTTAAGAACGTGGGTTCATCCATCTGTTAATCTTAGTTGTGATTAAGGAGGGAATCCTATTACCCATTATTCCTAATGACAAGACCAAGGAGGCTTAAAGCCTCAGCCGTGCAGCCGCAGAGAAGAGACGATGAAGGGTATTGACGATCTTGGCCGCAATTGAGGAATTGGCCCGACCGCCACACAACAAAAGTGATACAAAAGAATTACACCCTCACTAAAGTCTATTTCTTCGTATAATCACACAAAATGATTTTTCTTAAATATGATAATAAATCACAGCAAAAAATCAATGTGGCAGAGCCCAACTGCTATGGCCTGATAACACATCAATCAATATTTAGTATTTAGATTTTAATTAATACATAGCCGTGCAGAGACTTTTTAAGGGAGAAATATTATCTCAGATAAAAAATCCGGCAGTGTTAGCATGCAAAAGTTGTTGCTCATATCTGTCATTGATCAGTCTGCTGGGGTTGTGATTAAAAACCCTTGGAAATATCAGACAAGAGGGCAAAACAGATTGAACCAAAGAGAATGTCGTCGGCGTCTCTGCCCAGGAAGCAGCCAGCACAGGACGCCATGGGCCGGAGCAGAGTCCCTGCAGCGGCAGGTTCAAGCAGATGGAATTCAGGGTCCTGTGAAAACACAGACCAGAATCAGAGCATTCCAGATTAACGTGCCTAATTGCTGCCATCACTTCCCCTAATCCGATGAATTTTAGTTTTGGGTGAAAGTTTTCTCTTGATGATCAAGTATTTTAAAATAGTTTTGACGTTTGTTGAACACGCCACATCCATTACAGTCACAGTTTTGATTTCCTCCGTTTCGCTTGCCGTGTGGACGACGTGGGCTGTTAAAGCTCAGGGTCCACGCAGGGGAGCCGGTGAGGGGGATGGGCTACTTCTAGATGCTGTTTACAAACTGCGTCCTCGGTCGCCACCCCCGACCACCCCTGTCCATCACCTAACTTCCTACTTCCTGCAGCTGTTATTTGAACCGTGAGTTTACAAAACCAATCCCTGCGGAAATGGCTCTTCTCTAGCAGTTTATGCAAACACACAAAGACAAGCAGGGAAGACACAGCATTTGTTTTTGAGGTTCCTTAGGTAGGAACCTATAAGAGACAGTAACTTGCCCTTTGGGGAGGATCCAATGGAGCTTTTCACAGTTTTCTTCTTTTTGGTTTTTTTCCCCCATTTAACTTTTTTTGAAAAAATTGAAGTATAGTTGATTTACAATGTTGTGTTAGTTTCAAGTGTACAGCAAAGTGATTCAGTTATACATATATATGTATGTATATATTCTTTCTCAGGTTCTTTTCCATATAGGTTATTACAAGTTATCGATTACAGTCCCCTGTGCTGTACAGTAGGCCCTTGTTCTTTACCTATTTTACATGCAGTAGTGTGTATCTGTTCATCCCAAACTGCCTTCCCCTTTGGTAACCATAAGTTTGTTTTCTATGTCTGTGAGTCTATTTCTGTTTTGCGTATAAGTTCATTTGTATCATTTTTTGTTTGATTCCACATATAATTACATTTTTCTTTTAAATCATTTCCCTCTCTGGTCTCCTTTCTCTGTCTTCCTCTGTTTATTTTCCCGATATGCTTCTTTCCCCCTCAAATAGTGATGTGAATCTTTCTTAACTCAATAGAAGAATAGCCGCATCTTTCTTAATACAGCGTTCTCTGGACAGACCCCCTGGCGCCCAGCCCCTAGGTCAGGGGCACTTTTGCCCATGTGGGCAGCCTCAGGAGGGTCTTAGAGAAGAGCCAGCCCTCCAGCCTGTCCCTCCCTCACGTGTCAACAGAGGCTGCCCCTGCTAGGGTTGGCTTTCCTCTTTTCTGTATCTCGAGTTACATGTGATTTTTCCATTGAATGTGGTACCAACCAAAGGCGCTGAGAGGCCCTACGAGAGGCACTTAGAGGGTCTGGAGCGTCCACCTGGCGCTGCTGTCACGTTAAGGACAGAAGGAGCATAAGGGCAGTGGAAGGGGACACGAGGCAGCTCTTGGTCGTGTGGTTCCCGAGCACGGAATATTCACACATGAGGGTGTCAGCTGAGGATTTTAGAAAAATGAAGGCTCGTGAGATGGAGAAGGGCCTGATCTCCCCAGCTAAGAGCAGCATCTCCAAGCTGCAGGCTAACGTGGAGGCAAGAATTAGACCGACAGACGCAAGAAAATATGCCCGGGGACAGCTTGCTAGGATCGCAGGTGGTTTCTGGTCACTGGCCTTCGTTTTGGGAACTAAGAGGCACTACGTCGTCATGGTCAGTAGCCGTGAGGGGTGGCAACACATTAAATTTCAGAGACTAGAAGTTAACGGGATTCTTGTCGGGTGGGGAGTCGCGGGGAAACTGTGGGTTCAGGGACTGCCAGCGGCTTCACCTCCTCAGGTGTCCTGCCCAAGTTCCACGTGGAATCTTCCAGCCTGGGGGCAGGAGGCCAGGGTGGGCACAGCCAGACCAGGGTCCTGGAGGAAGTAGCTCTGACGTCAGGCTTTACACTCACAGAAAAAACCTGGGTCATCTCGGAATTAAGGAAATGACTGAGTTTTCACTTATCAGAACCATACGGTATCAAAGGCTAAAACATTCCTGCATTTTGACCGAATAATTCTGCCTCGAGGACTTCACCCTAAGGAATAATCAGATAAGAGTAGATGTTTACACATCAGGCTCTTCCGCTGCAGTAAAGTGGCAACAGAACCATCCGTCCCCAGGCAATAACAAAAAGTGCTAGGAGACACGCTCAGAGGGTGCAAGTCCTTGTGTGAAATGCAGTCCCCAGAGGCAGACTGTGTCTAGGGGAATATTTAGTGACATCGGGAAAGGTGATGCCAATTCTGCTGAAAATGAAAGAATGGGAACAGCCTGAAATTCTTCATCTAAACGCCCTTTGGATGTGTCCCAACATTTGCCTGGAGGCAGAAGGGGAGAAACCAGTCTCACAGGATGTGTCCCAAGGCTGAGTCCTGCTGTCTCTGAGCCCACCCCCCCCCCTTCCACAGGAAGCGCCCAAACCAGTTCTCTTACTGGCGTCAGATGGTCACCATCCAATGTTCCCCCACCCCATAAGATCTTTAGGGTCTGCTCTCCTCCAGTCCTACAAATCATTAGACAATTTTTTTGAAAAGTCCTGTCCTCAGACAAGTGCCATAAACCAAGCAGAGTCCACAGGTTAGAGCTGAATACTAAACTTAAGAAAAATGTCCTGCAGCCCCATCTTTAAGTAGTTATAGACTAACTTTCCTTACACCAGATGGGCTTTGCCTTTCCTCTAAGTGCCTCAGACGTTGCTGAACAAGGCCTTTAGATACCAGAATGTCATATATGGGATGGAATGACCTTTTATTTGCATTAGAAGTGACCTCTTTTTCCCACGATGATCAGATTAAAATAATACTCTATTACTTAGAATGTATACATGTAAAGCGACAGAAAGATATTTACTTGTAAGATAAAAACAGCAATTCCACCTAAGAGATTTACAAAGACACCCCTGAGCTCAAGGTTCCAAATGTGTGCGTTGTGTGGGGTTTGTGAAGTCACCGCCAGGTTAATGTGGTAACACTGGTGGGGCCCATTGTCTGTGGGTGTCGTATCAGTACCGCCCTAGACCCGGTGCCAGCTTTGCTGTGGAAACCGCAGGCAGCCTCCACCAGGAGCTCCTTCCTTTCCTGGGAGAGAAAAACCACGCTTTGAACAGAGTGTGCCCAGGAATCGTCGGATCTTAGGTTCAGAACCTGATTCCTGTTGCTCAGCCTGGGGTCTCCATCACATGCACTAGGGAAAATATCTGATGAACTGAATTATTTAAATTCCGGTCCCTCTCTGTGGCCAAGCTCGTGACCAAAATCAGCTTGGGAGGGAAGGTCTCTGAACACCGCGTGTACAGGTGTTTTCCTGTTTCCTTTTTGCTCCGGGAGAGATAGAGAACTTTGCCGGCCTGGCGGTGGGAGGGCCCTGTCCTGCTCTGAGCTGGTCATTCGGGGCTCGGATGGCTCAGCCTCCGTGGTGACCTGTGCGATGTGGTGTCCTGTCCCATCCCTCGGCCCCTCCTGTCTCTTTTGGGGAGAGGAAGGCTATGGGCCGAAGTAGTCCTGTTAGAGTGAGAGTTTTGGGGGAGAGTTGAAGGGACTCCATGTGAATTTGGGAGAACTGGTAAGCGTGCTTTTTCTCATTCCTTGTTGATCAGGACACAACCAGAACCTTCACGCCAGGTGGATGGGAATGCTTTTCCAAGTTTTCTAATTTTCCTTGCCTCTGTCCAAGCAGACGGCTGTGGGATGCAGTCCTAGAAGTCTGCTCGGCAGAGGAGGGAGCCTTCGTAAGTGTCACGATCCAGCAGGAGCCACTAAACATCATAGGCACATAGCTTATGCTCAGCTCTGCTTGACACAGGTGCACTTTATTTATTTATTTTATTTTTTTATTATTATTATTTATGGCTGTGTTGGGTCCTCGTTTCTGTGCGAGGGCTTTCTCCAGTTGCGGCAAGCGGGGGCCACTCTTCATCGCGGTGCGCGGGCCTCTCACTGTCGCGGCCTCTCCCGCTGCGGAGCACAGGCTCCAGACGCGCAGGCTCAGTAGTTGTGGCTCACGGGCCCAGCTGCTCCGCGGCATGTGGGATCCTCCCAGACCAGGGCTCGAACCCGTGTCCCCTGCATTGGCAGGCAGACCCTCAACCGCTGTGCCACCAGGGAAGCCCACAGGTGCACTTTAAATCATGTCCTTTGTGAAACTCTAAGAGGCTCCCTGAAACTAGATGATAGAAGAAAAGATTAGAGTTGTCGGAAGTGTTCATTATTAATCAACTCCTAATAATTGGCTGTAAGAATCTTCCTAAGAAATGCCTTGGGTCTGGTTCCAAAGCTGGGGAGACCGAGAGCAAGGGGGGTCGTGGCTGGGCAGAGAGGCCGTGACCTCTGAACATCAACGTCCTTGGCCAGTCGTGTGAGATTCTGTTACAAGACTCATCTCAACCTCGGCATGAGAACAGGGCCAGCTCAGGCCGACGTTGGGTGTCCAGCTCTAGCAGCTGCCCTCGACGGGCCCTGACTTGTATGTGAAGAGGTGATGTACGTTTACACAGACTGGCTCGTGATGTGCGCCTAAAGCAAACGGGCAGCCTGGGGAGGAGAGCTCATGGGGAGAGGATGAAGGTGGGAATAAAATGTGGTAAAGAGATTAGGGGAGTTGACTCTGGCCCTCAGTGTGTCTAGGGAGAAACATTTTCCTTTTTAAAAAGAGGCAAGAGGGCTTCCCTGGTGGCACAGTGGTTAAGAATCCACCTGCCAATGCAGGGGACACGGGTTCAATCCCTGGTCCTGGAAGATCCCACATGCCGTGGAGCAACAAAACCCGTGCACCACAACTACTGAAGCCCACGTGCCTAGAGCCTGTGCTCCGCAACAAGAGAAGCCACCGCAATGAGAAGCCCGCGCACTGCAACGAAGAGTAGCCCCTGCTCACTGCTACTAGAGAAAGCCCGCGTGCAGCAACGAAGACCCAACGCAGCCAATAAGTAAATAAATAAATAAATAAATACATATATTTAAAAAAAAAAGAGGCGAGAAAGGAGATTGCAGTGAGGAGAGATGCTTCATAAGACAGAACTGCACCAGTCAAGCTTTTCAGACAGGCGCTAAAGCAAGAGAGTGCCTCTCATTGGACTGGTCTTCGTCTCGCCAGCAAGGGGGGGCCGTTCCCGGTTGAGGTTGTGTGCTGCCGACAGGGTGGCTCTGGGGCTCACTTCTCGGCCGTAGCCCAGGACGTGAGCTGTGAGCTGTGGACCTCTGAAGGACTGGAAAGTCCTCGCCTTGCAGACAAGGCTTCTGGAGTTGGCCTCGAATGAAACAGCCATGAAGCAACTACGGTGCAACTCGGAACAGAAACCTGAACGGAGAGGAAACTGGGGGTCCCGGAAGGCCAGGGAGGAGGCGTTGGGGAGAGATGAGGGCTTGTGACAAAGCAGATCACAACACAAAGCAAGTGCGTCTCGTGCCGGAAGCCAGGCTGAGCCCCTGCTTCTAGCCCAGACTGTGGAAAGGGTGGTGGAGAGTCAGGCAAACCAACTATAAGAAGACGTTTCTGAGACTGTCAGGGATGGGTGAAAACTGACTAGATGTTTGATCACGTGAGGAAATTGTCTTTAATTATTTCAAGTGCAGTAATGACGACAAGGCTACGTTGGAAAAGAAGGGTGTTTAGGGATGAAACGCTGTCGGGATTTGCTGTGAAACAGCAGGTGGGGTGGAGAGAACCTGCAGGACGCAGGTGACCCAGGCGTCGGCCGTCGCGGTGCAGGGGCCGCGCGGGCCCACCGCGGTGCTCTGTTTCTATGCGAGTTCCAACATTCCCGGCATAAATGTTTACTCTTTTGAAGGCCAGCTGTCACCCACGGTGACAGGGCTGAGATCAAAGCCGGGGTGTGTGGCCTGGTCACCTGAGCTTGGACACAGCGCGCTCCGTGGGAAGAGCCGGGCTGTGCCGCTGTCCGTCTCTAGCGACCGGCCCCGGGAGCGCACGTGGCCAGGTGGCCGTGAACTAGTTCCGATTTTGCAAGAAGGGTGCCTGCCATTCATCGCGCGCAGACTGCACGGCAGGCGTCCTGCACGTGTCCACCTTGTTCTTCCCAGCGATACCGAACGTGGGTGCCCGTACCCCGATTTTACTCGTGAGAAGCTTTGGGCCGAGCGAGCTCCTGCTGACCAGGCAGTGGGTTAGAGCCAGGGGTGCGCAGGGCCCTGCCCGCCTGCCCTGGGGTGTGCCCCCAGCCCTGGGACCGATGATCACGTCCGTGGATGCGCGGTTCACCCGGCACCTCCGTGCAGGCCGCGTGGCCCCAACCTTAACGAAACGAGCGCGCCGCTAAGGCAGGTGGCGGATGGAGACCTCCGGGCACCGCCCTGTTATCCCCGCGGCGCGTCAGGGCCACTTCTGGCCGTGGGAACGTGCGTGCGCGTCGGCAGGTGCGATTGGCCCCATTCGGTGGTGCCCGGGCTCCCGCGCTGTCCCGTGGTGTCTCTAAGGCCGGCCCGGCCGTGCCGACTGCTCTCTGATTCCTTCTTCATTTCTCCGACGGTCAGTGGAAGCTATTAGTTCATTTCCAACGTCGGGCAAGTGTCAGTTACTTGACAAGGGTCGTGGCTTTGCCGGGGAATCGGGCTCATGTAGCAGGGCCAGCGCTCTCTCAGCTGTCACTGCCGGGAGCACAGACGTTCCAGCCCTTCCTGGCGGCAACCCGCTGGATTTTAGTCCAGTTAATATGAATTGTACGAAATAAAATGTTTATTCCTATGCTGGTAAATTGTATGAGAAGAGCTGCTATCGAGTGGATATTTCTTTCATAATTTGATCTACTAGGAATACATACACTGAGTGTCTGTCTACCTGGAGGGAAAATTGTCTTTTACTGAGACGAAAAGCGTAACAATATCGCGGTTTCCTATGGTGCCCGCATCTGCGTGCGTGCCTGTGTGTCTGTGGATATCTGCATGCACGCTTGTATGTGTGTGTATATGTTTATGCGCATATGTGTGTCCGTGCATGCGTGTGTGTCTACGCTTGTGCATGTGTGTATGTGTAAGTGTGTGGGTGTATGTCTGCCTGCACACCAGGGGGAAGAAAACCAACCTTGTGTGAACACTTGTGATGTCCAGGTCTTTTATACGCATTGTTCTTTATTCCCCGCAACCCTGTCCTTTTGGTGTTACTATTACTGCTGTCGTTGTTGTTTTGGAGGCAGGACCCTCGGGCTTGCTTCGGTCACGTCTCTCGTCTACGGCTGCACGAGGGGGCAGAGCCGGCCCTCCCAGCCCACACTTCCATCTGCGTCCGGACAGCACACCAGGTGACACTTTTCTCTCCCACACTCAGGAGCTTAAACATGCAAGTGCTCTGTAGGCGTGTGTCCCGTGGACCCCACCGCCTGCGTCCTGTGTACCACACACACATCTCGGATGGAAAACAGGTGCCTGGCCCGGCCTCGGCTCCCACATAACCTCTCCCCCAGGTACACGTCTTCACGCCCCGATACTGAGGCTCCCGGACCCCGGCAGGTATGCGTTCATTCCCCAGATAATCAGAGGCGCAGATGAAATAAAGCTCCCTGTGACGGACACCCGGCCGACAGGCCTGTTAGTTTATGGAGGGTGTGGGCAGAGTGAACTGGAAAATTTTGATCTCTTTAATTTACTATATCCAGTGTGTCTGCTGTACTTGGCCGGCACCTTTATCGAGCCCTGTGAGGTGGTATTGATTTCTTTATTTTCTATATAGGGTAAGAAGACAGAGAGTCAGGAGTGAGAGTGAATGAAGAACTTTCCTCCGATTGCTGCTTTCCTCCAGCTTATTGCATCCTGTCGTCTGCGGTTTCAGATGACGTGCGGTATGTCAGGGCTGCTGGGAGCAATAAGCGGGGTGAACAGCAATGGAAGGGCCAGATGAGAAAGACTGAAAAGGACGAGGAGGCAGCGGAGAGGGTCGGAGAGTGCGTGTGAGCCGCGGGAAAAAGCAGGGGCGGAGGAAAACGTGTCCGCCGTGTGGGCCACCCGTCAGCACAGTCCTGTAGAGCCGCTGGAACCGTCGGGACAGCAGCCTGCAAACAGCTGGCTGCGGAGCCGCGAAGCAGGAGCAGCGAAGCCTTCGTCTGCTTACTTTCTTTCTGAAATGGACACGCACCACCCCGGGGCAACTGCAACATGTACAACACACAGCCCTGGCACGACGACCGAGGGCCTTTCAGCCCGTCTGTCGTTTCACAGGCTAGCTGGGTGTGTGTGTGCGGGCGGTGGGCACCTTCCCTCGGCTGCCCCGGGCAGCCCCTGGCAGCCGGCCTGGAGCCCGTTCCAGGGCACGAGAGACCGAATCCCGCCCCTGCACCCCCTGCGGTAGGCTCTGCCCCTCTCCCTGTGGTCTGGAAGCCCCTTCCCACAGCCGGGCTTCTTGGCAAGGGTACCGCCATTTGACAAAAGCTAGAGGCTGATGTGGGATATTTTGTGAAGTGACCTCGCCCGTGTTGCGGTGGAGAAAACGGAATGAGAAGTGGGTCCCCAGGACTCCAGCCCCCGGCTTTGTGTCGCCCTGTGTTTCATGGCTCCAAGTCTCTGATTTGCCCTATGGAGAGGTGTGTGCCCTCGCCTGGCGTCTGCTTGGGAGTTGGGACCAGGGGTTACTGGTCACGAGCACCACAGGTGCCCATCCGCTGCCCCCCGCGGTGAAGGATGTGGGTTTGCGATGACCACACGATGCAAAATGCAGGTGCCTTTAGACAAACCCGAGAAGACAGCCTCAGTCGTGGAGGAGCAGGCAGAACCTGGGCCTTCCAGACGGAGCGGTGAGGCCGGGGGAGACCAGTGTCGCTCCAAGCTGGGCACAGAGTTCAGGGTCGGCTCACGGCCAGGCCCATGTTTGGCCCCAGGACACACCATCCAGCCCGTGAGACAGCACCAAGACCCCACTCAGGGTGACCATGGAGGCCAGCAGAGCCAGAGGCAATGGCACTGGGGTCTTGGGAGGCATTTTAAGGTAAGAAAACAGTAATGAGGGAGGACTTAACTCCGCCAGGGTCTCGTTGACCGAGAAGAGACAAGGCCTCATAACGCGGAAGGGTAGTGGCCAGTGGGTAACAAGGGAAGTCCCGGAAATAGGTCAGAGATGGCATTTTTAACAACCCGCACACATCCCACACGGCTCTCTCACTTTAAAATATCCTTAATTTATTGGCAAGTGATTCAAATCCCAGTCACAAAGCTGCAGTCGTCTGTGTGATAACAGGTCCTCCTCCTGGAAGCCCCGATCCTGTCTTCACGTTGAACGCCATTCCGGAAGACGATGCTCATATCTGTAGGCCACTCAGAGCTCGCTTTAATTCTAGGGCATCAAGTGCAGAGGGTGTCAGGAGGGAACAGGGTTTGAATGGTGTATGTGCACCAAAAAACCCCCAAAGAATGATTTGGAGCCTACAGTTCAGGGCTTGTGCATTTTCCAGCTCCACAAGGTCTGGCTTCACCTTTGTGCAGCTCAGCCTCTGCTGGTACGAAACTGGCCTCACGCACTGGCTGCCCCCGTTCACTCCCTTAGTCCCCCGAGGTGCTGCCGTGTGACAGTCCCCGAGCAGGTGTCTGGAAACATTTGCTGCACGAATGAATGGAGGGGAGTGGATGTGAATACGATTTATAAAATCACAACAGAAAACTCCCTCAAAAATGGTTTTGGTAAAGTGTGAAGTTAAATCAGAAGTGGTATAATTTAAACTTTAAATTAAGACTTATGTTAAAGTCTTCAGGGTCAACATTTGACTAACAAAGATAGTTGTTAATCAAAGGCATCATACAAGTAAACTCCTGAAACTTTAAATCTGATAATGTTCCTTGATGCTTCCCTCTTTTTTAAAAGACATCTTTACCTTTAAAGCTCTGTTTCCTCTGTTAAAGTCACTTAAAGGGATCTGTTATTGACCAAGTAACTCCTGGTGATAACTCACATGTCTCTCTCTCTATATATATACACACATATATACGTATGTATAAAACTAATCTGATTGGAGTAAAGTTTCAGTAAAATAAAGTTAATGCATGTCTTTAAAAAACACGGTTCGGGGACTTCCCTGGTGGTGCAGTGGTTAAGAATCTGCCTGCCTATGTAGGGGACACGGGTTCGAGCCCTGGTCCGGGAAGATCCCACATGCCGCACAGCAACTAAGCCCATGCGCCACAACTACTGACCCTGTGCTGTTGAGCCCGTGAGCCACAATTACTGAGCCCGTGTGCCACAACTGCTGAAACCCGCGCACCTAGAGCCTGTGCTCCGCAACAAGAGAAGCCACCACAATAAGTCCACGCACTGCAACGAAGAGTAGCCCCCGCTCGCTGCAACTAGAGAAAGCCCGCGCACAGCAACGAAGACCCAATGCAGCCAAAAATAAATAAATAAATAAATTTATTTTTAAAAAGTGGTTTGCTAAAGTTGTCTATTTATTTTGCAGAGACTGATGCCTGATCATTAAATGAAATCAAGGCGAGTCACCTCCACCCCCAATTCTACTGAGTCGTTATCATGACGGGCAGAGTCGGGAGACGACTGTCATAAGCGTTTTGTTGGCTTAGATATTTACACGTTTTCCGAATGCTTTCAACTTAGTTTTAGGGCCCCAGGCAGCCCAGGTGAAATGACTTATTTAACTCTGGAACACATTACGAGGGCGCTCGTGGACTCTGCCCCTGGAGCCACCTATCTGTCCGGACGGTTTGGGCTGAAGTGCGTGGGGTTGCGGGCGGACCCACCGGCCTCCCGAGGCCCCTCCATCCCCGGCGCCATTGTTCTGCTCTCTTTCTGTCCGTCTATCTGTCCAGCTTTTGTAGGGAAGCGGGGCTCAGAGGCTGCCCTTGCAGAGGCACGGAGAACACGTGTTGATTTCTACCAACTGGGTTTGTTTTGTTTTTAGTCCCTGAGAGCAGTGCTTTAAAAATTAAGGGCCTTGGATGAAAAAAAAGAGAGTGATGATGCAATAGAAAAGAAAAGCAAACTAACTTTTCATGTTGCTTGTTGTAAAAATGGCTGTGTGCTACCTAGTCTCATGTACAGGTGGAATTTGTCTCAGAGGAGATAAAAAAATTGTGTTTTTAAGGTGACGTGATGCACGATAGCGATTCTGTTTCACATGTGAATACAAATGTAAGGTATGTGCAAGAATTGCTGAAATAAGTTACCAAGGTCGAGAATGTTTCTTCTACTTTTGGAGTTCTGGTGAGCTTGGTGTATTCTTTATAATACTGTGGTTTGTCCTCATTATTTTAAAAGCTGTTGCTACAGTTAAAATAAATTGCTTTATTTACAATATATAGGTTGCTATATAAAAGATGGCAGGTCAAGTTTGAGTGAGAAGTGCCACTATCTGGGCAAGTAATCATCACTCAGCCTTAACAACATTGAAGACTCAGAGCTGTTTTGAGACCAGCTCACTTCTTGGGGCACTGATTTAGAAATCAATTTCATTTCCAACTAGAAAAGCCTCATTCAGTGAATGTATTAACTTTCCCCTTTGCCTCGTGTTCCCACCACAGCAGGTGATACTAACTAAAGACTCTGCGTGAAAAAAATTGAGTCTGGGAGCCGAGATGGGACCTCCTGGAGGAACAGGAGGCTCAGTCCTGGTCCCCATCCTGGCAGAAAGCGGCCGCTCTCTTGTCCACAGAAGGAGGGCAACGAAGCCTGCTCTGCCCATTTGAAAGTGTGTCCTGTCAGATGAGCTGAACGCAGTACAGATATGAGTTTTCCCCTTTGGCTTCCTTTGCTTTTTGACTCTGTGTTGAAAATTCAGCGTTTTTTGGTTATTAATTGACCTCAGTAAGATGCACAATCGTACGCTTTTTTTCCCAAGAAGATTAACATATAGCTGTAGATTCCGGAATCATTTAAAATGCTCCTTGAAAATCTGACCCATCATAACAGACAGATGCTCTCAGAAAACAATAACAATGAAAATAACAATAATGACAACCATAAATGTTAAAAATGGAAATGGGCGCCTTGCGATGACAGCTTAGCATTAACTGTTGGTGAAGAAAGGAAGACTTTCTTCAAAAGGCACCTCTTTCCATTCAAAATATAGACCTGAGCATTGAACTAGGATGAGCAAAAGGGAAAAACAATGGAAAATGGAAAAATGGCTTCTGTTTACCCAGGTTATTTCTGAACAGTAATGCAAGGATGTAATAGAAATAATTTAGACATATGGATAAGAACCTTCAAAATCAATAGTGCTGGAAGAAATGAAGCATATGCTGATGCAATCAAACAGAATTGAATTTCATACAAATGTTAGCAAATCTATATCAGATTATCACAGCAAAAACTTCATTTTCATTGATTTATAATGTATTATTATTGTTTCCACCAAACTGCCATAGACAGCCATATAGCAGCTGTCAAGTGCCTTAAGGGTAAATAAGAGACATCACTGCGGGGGTGGGGTGCAGGCATTCGGGGGCCAATAACTCACCAGGGCGGCAGGTGCCGGGTTCTAACGGTCCTTCTCTTGTTCCTTTTAATCGCGTTGCAGCATTCTTGAGACTGTTGGTGAGCGTGGGGCCGTTAGTTTGGAATTCACAGACTAATGAAGGAAGAAGGAAGGGAATGTTTTGTAACACATAAACATTTAGCAAAAATGGGGCTTAAAAGGACTGTCAAACACACGTGCATCTCTGTAGCCATATCTGCCTCTGCCTAAATAAGGCGAAGAAATGATTCTAACCAGGATTGTTCTCAGGGGCCCGCTCTCTGCGCAGGTCCACGGCTGATGACTCACCCACTGCAGGCGGGAAAGGAAGGACCAAGCAAATGAGGACACGGCCCAGGGGACAGCAGAGCAGCAAGACGAGGGGACCGCACTTCCTGAATGGAGTCCCCATGGGGAGAGAGACACCCGTCGCCATCCTGTGGCTTCTCGAAGCCATGCCACGAGGGCCTCTGTGTTGTTGAATCTGAGTCTTTACCTTCACTCTAACCCTGGCCTGGTGAATCGCACCCCAGAGCTTGCAGTTCCCGAGGTGAAAAATCTGGGGTTCATCCTAGATCCTTCCAGATGCTTCTCCCACCACAATACTTTTCATACAAGTTTCCCGTTTGACCAAGAGAACTAAGTCAAGGACTGAGGTCCGTAAAAGGCCAGCTTGCAGATACGTTTCGTTTGGCTCTTGGGTTTTGTCCAAGTAATGTTTTACAAGGCGCGTTGTGTTTGGACAACACGCCGGGCCCGCTGCCCTGGGCGGCCTCAGGACGCAGCTGGCCACACGCAGCCTCTCTGAGCAGCTGTCGCACCATCCTGGACGCTTCCTCCGCTTCTTTGTGCCTCGATTCTCATCGGTCAAAGGCAGTTAACAAAGAGCCCTTCCTCCCCTGTGGGACTGCGGTGAGGATTAAAAGAATTAATCCAGGTGTGCTGGGCGCTGGGCCGTACGCGGTAAACCAGGGCTGTTTCACCACCGGGCCCGGGACACACTCGACTGTTCCATCCCCTCTCCCACCCCCGGCTCCTCTGTGTTGTCCCATCACCACCCGTGCCCCCCAAGCCCCGTTCCTTCTGATTCTCTCCCTTTCCCGGCTCCTCGAGAAGGGCTGGGGCTGCACTCCCTTCTGCTTCCCTGGTCCACGATCCCGTCTCCCCTGGACAGCGTGGCGTTTCCCAGCTGGGCTCCCCGCCGCCCGGCTTCCCACCACGGCCAGAAAGGCGCTCCTGGAGTCCAAACCTGATCCCGATGCTCTGCTCCGTGAAGACCCCGGGGGTGCCCCTCGCCTGGTGCCCACGGCCCGGCCTCTCCAACCCAGCTCTGCACACTGCCTCTGCCTCCGTTCCACCTGTGGCCCTGGGGCCGATACACCCCAGGCCTCCCATCTCTGGCATTTTGTTCAACATCCTCCCTGCGTGGAGACCTTCCTGGACTCACTTCACAACACAGGACTCGAGATCTCTTTTGGATGGAGCCTTCCCTGCAAGACCCTCAGGCCCCCAGATAGACCCTTGATCTCCCACTGTTCCCATGTTAATTGTTCACTTCTCTAAGCTCCCATCCTGCAGGGTGGGAGTGTCTCCCCAGCACCCAGAGGGACCCCTGGGACACAAAGGTGACACAGTTTGCTGAAGGCACAGAATAACCAACCCTCAAGCTTCTTCTCTTGGGTGTCCCTAAAGAGCATCATAAAATGATGTACCCCTTTGCACCTTTAAGCTGACATCTGCGCTTTTTCATCAGAAGTTTAAACAGTTACAAAGATGTAATTTCCACTATATTGATATCTACTGGTCTTTAACAATTAAACTTCTATAATACCCTTAAAATGAATCACATAGAGTCTAAGTACTATAGCAATTTCGTACATGTTACTATCAATCTAAAAAGACAAGGAACAGGGCTTCCCTGGTGGCACAGTGGTTAAGAATCCGCCTGCCAATGCACGGGACACGGGTTCGAGCCCTGGTCTGGGAAGACCCCACATGCCGCGGAACAACTGAGCCCGTGTGCCACAACTACTGAGCCTGTGCTCTAGAGCCCAGGAGCCACAAATACTGAGCCCACGTGCCACAACTACTGAAGCCCGCACACCTACAGCCTGTGCTCTGCAACAAGAGAAGCCACCGCAATGAGAAGGCCCCTGCTCACCGCAACAAGAGAAAGCAACAAAGATCCAAAGCAGCCAAAAATAAATAAATAAAATAAATAAATTTATTTTAAAAATAAATAAAAGAATAAAAAGACAAGGAACAGACTCTTCTTTAACAGCCAGAAGTTAAATATTATTTTTTCCCTTAAATTTATATTTCTGTTTCTCTTCCCAATAGGAATTTACCCTAATGTTATATAATACTATGTGTCAATTTTTTTGTTCCTTTATCTTATCATGATTCTCTGCAAAAAACAAATCCATAGGCTTAAAATTAAAATAATTGGAAAAATTTTGTGTTCATAAAGCTCTGATTTCTTCTGGATTTATTAGTATAATTATTGTAAGGACATAGTCTATCAAAACAAAATAAATAAATTATAAAATTTAATAAGTATTAATCATTTAAAATAAATTTAATAATTATTAAATACAGTAGTCAGAAGTGTATTTATAGATGCGATGCGGATAGCTTGTTTTTCTATTTAGCTATATATTTGTAGATGAATATTTCTCATTGCTAGAATGGAATAGCGTTCCTCCTCAAATCTATTCCTGTTTTCTGATTTTATAGATATATATTCTAAGAAACTTGTTAATGTAAATTCACCATAGAAATGGAAGAAACTTTGTTGTAGCCGTGACATGCAATATTTCCAACTCTTTCTGAGCTTCATGCCAATAGTCACATGGTGATCGATCAAAAGATGTTTTCAGTGATCTATCACCTCCAGACTCAGTTAAGGGCCTCCTTCAACTTTGTTGAAGGCAAAGATTTGGAAACCATCAGACTTGCAAAAGGGTTTGTTATGTAGTCACTGGCGTCACTCACGTTTTTTAGAGTTGACAACGATATTGCAATTGTTCCTTTGTTGGCCAGAGATGCTTTTACACCTGGGCATGTGCCACAGTCCATTTGGAGGAGTGAGTGACAAGCCTTTGCTACGGAAGGAAAGTGGGGACGGGAACTCACGACACAGGCTCGTTCTCAAGCAGATCGATTTTAGGAAAGAGTAAGACTGCAAGTTGAGGACCTGGAAGTTGATTACTTAAGACCATCCTGCAACCCTTTGAAAGCTGCAGATTTACTCTCATTGTTTTAGCATCAAAGCGCCCAGTTAAGCTCACTCGGGCAGGTTTTGTGTTCAGGGCAGCCCTTTGTGAGAGACCCCCTTTGTGGGGTCTCTGTCTAACTGCTTGCTTTTAATCAAAACAAAGCCATCAGCTAAGCACCGAATTCGGCCCATTGTCTCTGGTGCACAGGCATCTCCTGGTTAAAGATGAGTCAACTCTAAGTGAGAAACGTATAGAATAGGGGGTCCTGTGAGTCTCTGCCAGTCAAAACAAGTGGCTGTAGTAACCTCTACACCCCCTTCCCACCAGCCCACATCCACGCAAGAGACATTCACTGAACAACTGTCGTGCGCCACGCGTGAAGCCTTGGGCTAGAAACACAAAGAATCCAGGGTTCAAAGTTCAGAGTCTGGTGAAGGAGCCAGGTAAATCTAGAGCAGTGTTCCACACACCGAGTGCAATGCCGGTGATGGACTGGAGTCCCCAACTCCTGGCCAGGGTCCCCAACTCAGCCGGAGGGCAGAGGCAGAGCCTGCTTCCTGGAAGGCATGCGACCCCAGCTGAGGTTTAAGGACCACTGAAAGGCATGCAGACAAAGTGGGGAGGGTGAAATCAGAAAGGGGATTCCAAGCCGAGGAACCAGGGGGCAATGGCCCAAAGGCTGCAGGGTTCCTTCGATGGGACCTGGTTCAAGGCTGAGAGCCGCAGGCCCGCGAATCAGTTTGCCCTGACGGCCCGGAGGGATCTCAGAAGGAGAGATGTGGTCGGACGGTGTTTGATCTTTTGTCAGAGATTAGATTGGGACAAGAATAGTGCATAGGATTTCCTTAGGAGGCTGCCTGCTAATGTACCTGAGAGATGATAGAGGCCGCGTGATGGAGAGAAGGGCAGAAATGAAAGAGAATTAAGGGGTGGGAACTGACATGACATCGTCATTGCATGATTTGGGGAGCGGGTCAGGGACAGGGAATTCGCACGAGTGACTCCAGACTTTTAGCTCGAGTACCGCTTTGCAAGGAGAGATTTATAGGAAAGGGGGTGACATGTCTGTTAGGGACGTGTTAAGATTCATGTGTCTGCATGGCATCGGGGTGGCCGGTGTTTGAGACAGCGGAAGCAGATCAGAAAATCGTCAGTCAGTGGGCAGTGGCTGAAGCCTCGGAGTGAAGGAGT
Source organism: Balaenoptera musculus (assembly GCF_009873245.2). Lineage (NCBI taxonomy): Eukaryota > Metazoa > Chordata > Mammalia > Artiodactyla > Balaenopteridae > Balaenoptera > Balaenoptera musculus. Next base: position 89,395,009 of record NC_045798.1, on the reverse strand, counting down.
CCCCGGAGGAGGGAAAAGCCAGAGGGCGGCGGGGCTGAGGCTTGAGGCAGGGGTCCCCGCGTTCGGACGAGGGAAGAGAAGTCAGCAAGGGTCTTCGCGGGAGCGTCAGTCCTGGGAGGGGAACCCCGACGGAGCCCACGGAGCCCAAGGACGATGGACAGATGGCAGGGTCCACAGAACAGGGGCTCAGGGAGGCCAGGGACATGAGGATGGAGCAGGGTTTCTTGGAGGCGGAATCCAGAGAACCTGGTGGAGAAATTGGTGTGTGAGTTGGCGCGTAAGCTGCAGGGTTGCCCCGAGGGCGGACGATGAAGCGGGGTGAGGAGGACGGGCCCCGGGGCGAAGCTTTGACGTTTGTGGGTTTTATTATTTGACGATGAGGATGCCCGGAGCATGCGTACGTGGTCCGCAAAGACAAGCTGGGCGTGGCCTAGGGGGCGTGGCCTCTGCCGGATGTGACTCAGCAGGAATGCAGCCGGGATTCTCCGACGTGGAGGAGGTGAACTTCTGAGGACTCCAGGCCTGCGACGCGGAAGGAACAGGAACATTCTAACTCAGGTGAGTCTGACGGCACCTGAGCTGCTCCCGGGGAAGGAGAAATTCGGGGGTGGGCGGCAGAGTCTGGGCCTCCACGCGTCTCCTGTATTTGACGTGGGGAGAGTGGTCCAAATTCATGAACAGGGAAGGGGTGAAATCTAAATTTTCTTGTGTAAAAAAATCCTCCACCCACCCCCCCCACCCTAACCAGTGCCCCGCAGTTGCTTCCCCGTGAGCGCGTGTGAGCAGCGTTCATGATTCAGGTGTGTACGCGGGTTCTGACTCAGCAGTTTTTTGGAGAAGTTTGCAATAAAGAAAGCGACTGGTGAAAGAGATACAGTTTAACCAGAAGCATTCATTAACCAGTCGTCTATTGACAGGGCAGAATCTGTAGTAGTTTTCAACTCTCATAATTAAACTAAATTAACTTGAGAATCCCTTGGCCTAACTTTGATTTGGCTCCTATGGGCCTCCTCCTCCCGAGGCAGACGGGGAACAGCGACTTAATAACGTGGCAGACTGAAAACTAATTTTCGTAATGGGCGTCAGAATCGCCCCTCAGAAGGGTGTCAGGTTTTCCCGAGCCAGCGCCGTTCGGGCTGTATGGCGTCATCGGAGCGGTTTTGGAAAGCATAGCGCTCTCGTCTCTGGATTGAGGATTAGTTGCCAATAGAACCAGGTGTATCTCAGTTTAGAGATTACCTAATAGGTCGGGCCGTATGGCGTCATCGGAGCGGTTTTGGAAAGCATAGCTCTCTCGTCTCTGGATTGAGGATTAGATGCCAATAGAACCAGGTGTATCTCAGTTTAGAGATTACCTAATAGGTCGGGCTGTATGGCGTCATCGGAGCGGTTTTGGAAAGCATAGCACTCTCGTCTCTGGATTGAGGATTAGTTGCCAATAGAACCAGGTGTATCTCAGTTTAGAGATTACCTAATAGGTCGGGCTGTATGGCGTCATCGGAGCGGTTTTGGAAAACATAGCTCTCTCGTCTCTGGATTGAGGATTAGATGCCAATAGAACCAGGTGTATCTCAGTTTAGAGATTACCTAATAGGTCGGGCTGTATGGCGTCATCGGAGCGGTTTTGGAAAGCATAGCTCTCTCGTCTCTGGATTGAGGATTAGATGCCAATTGAACCAGGTGTATCTCAGTTTAGAGATTACCTAATAGGTCCGGCTGCATGGCGTCATCGGAGCAGTTTTGGAAAACATAGCTCTCGTCTCTGGATTGAGGATTAGATGCCAATAGAACCAGGTGTACCTCAGTTTAGTGATTACCTAATAGGTCGGGCTGTATGGCGTCATGGGAGTGGTTTTGGAAAGCATAGCTCTCTTGTCTCTGGATTGAGGATTAGATGCCAATAGAACCAGGTGTATCTCAGTTTAGAGATTACCTAATAGGTGTCTGACCAGGTGAATGCATTTATAATTCTCTCCATTGATGGGAAATCTAACTGGGGGAGGGTTTGGAGGGAAGGGTGGAGAAATAAAATGTACCCCCTGTTCTCCTTTAACTTCTCCACCATTCTGGGGGGGATGGGAGGTATCTGACTTCAGGACTACGTCGAGGTTCCCTGGGATTCGTTTAGGTGGTTGGCTTGATGCACTTGAGGTGTAATTGCTCTGAGATAAAAGAAATATAAGCAGTTCATTTATAGTTCAGTTTCCGTCTCATCACCTGCAATGCAAGCCTGAAACATTACTTTGTTAGAGAAAATGTCGGTTACTTGTCAGGGATCCGATGAAACACCCATTTTACAGTTTATATTTTAACTCGGTTCTGACACCATCTACCCGGAATCAGAGTCAGAGCCGCAGGTTAAGGGCTCAGTCCCACGAGGCTGCACCCCCCCCCCCCACACCTGGCCCCTGCTCGGGTGCAGGTGCCGAGGACTGGGGGTGTCTTGGACACCGGGTCGGGGTGCGGGTCGGCACTGCAGGTACCGCTGCGGGTCGGGGCAGCATGAACGCTAGTCCTCCGTGCAGGTGTGCCTGGACTCCCGGTTCCCTTTCCGCGTGCCCCACTTCCTCACTGCGTAAGAGCAAGGAGTCTGTGTTCGTAGCTCTCAGGTTCAGGGAAGACAGAGGAGAGCAGAGTCACATGTCAGGTTGGAGAGAAGGGGCTCATGGGCCCCGGGCTCTGGGGCCAGTGCTGTACGGAGCTGTGTCCTGCCGGGCGCCCACGTGCATTGGACCCTGCAGGCCTCTCTCCCAGCCTTGCAACATGTCTGCTAGGCTGGGGATGAAACCGGGCAACGGAGGTCAGAGTTGGGACCGGGGCCCAGGTTCGAATTCATCTGGAAAAGCCCTGCCGCTGGGGCTCGCACGCCCAAGGTGAAGTTCAGGCCCGCGTGCACCTCGAGCGGGAGGCCGGTAGCCCCGCGATGAGCTCCGTGTGGTCACAGCCGATTCCTGCTGCTGTGTGGACGCCACACAGACGGACAGGTGTCGGGGGCCCTGCCTGAGCCACGGGGTCAAGTCCGCGGTCCTGACGGGCCAGCGGTAGAGACACAGGAGGGGAGGTTCGAGAGGCCTCCGTGGTGACTGGAGGATGCACCCTCTATCTCAGCTGATGCCTTTTGGCTCCAGCACGTGTGGAAACCCCGACGCTGCCGTGTGACGGGATAACTACCGGCTTCCTTCTGCAAGGCCTCACCTAGTTTCCACACAGACAATCGGAACGGGGCATTGGATCCATAACAGCCCGCCCTCAGTCGTGGGCGTGGAGGCTGGGGAGGGGCTGGTGCTACGCGGTTCTGCGCCTTCGCTCTTAACTGGAGGGGTTGGGTCTGTGCAGCAGCTCTGCAGAGATGACCAAGTTGGCAGGCTCGCTTGGAGATCTCCATGAACGAGGATGGGCGCTGATTTTTGAACCGCGGGATCGAGCCTACGGCGGGCCGCGCTCTGCTGTGTGCTGTCGACACTCAGGAAGAACGCGCAGATGGGCTGTCGGGGGTGCGTGGGCACCACACGGATGTAGCTGCTTGCCTGGGGCCGCCGTCCTGTCGCATGGGCCCGGCCCACCAGGCGCCGCGGGCGCTTCACACATCAGGTGCGGGGCAGAGGCAGGCGAGCGAGCCCGGGCAAAGGAAGACAGGGTGGGCCTGGAGCAGGGGGAGGAGGTGGGGGGGCGGTGCCCTTGGCATGCCTGCTGCAGCCCGGAGAGCACGAGGGCCTGCTGGGAACGGCTTGGAAGCTGCCGCCTCTGTGGGTGGCTCCGGCCGGAGCCCAGGACGTGCTGAGAGCCGCTGGGCAAAGGCAGCAGATGATGGTGAGGCTGTGCAAGCCCTCAGGAGGGGGAGCCAGGTGCAGTGGGGGCGCTGGTGCTCCCGGGGGCCAGTGTGGGCACCCTGAAGCAGGAAAGCAGGTCCTGGGGTTGAACAGGGATGCCCTTCGGGGGCGTGGCGGTTTGGTTGCCCCAGACAGGCCCCGAGGGTGGACGGGAGGGTGCTCAAGGGGTCCCGCAAGTGCGGGGCTGCACCTGGTGGAGGCCCGGGGGCCAGCGGGATGGCAGGCGAGGTGGCGCAGCGCCTGGAGGGCTCCCGCAGCCCCAGTCCAGCTCAGAGAACGGGCCTTGGCGGGAGCTCTGTTCTGCCTTCGCACTTGGGGCCGACTCGAGAGGAATCGGGAGCGTAACCTCACTCGCCTTCCTGCAGACGTTGTCCTGTGCAGGCGTCCTGAACGTCTCTTCCCCCTCACCATCCTTTGGGCGGCGGGGAGGTGAACGTGGCGGCTTCAGGGCAGAGTCCGAAACCACCACCTGTGCCTTTGGTGAAGCCGTGGGTCCCGTCAGAAGAATGCTTTAAAATGCGCAAAATAAAATACGTATGAGTTCAAAGGAAGCAAATTGTACTGACATACGAGTTAGTTATTAAGATGTGAGAGTCAAGGTGATACATACGGTGTATCTATAAGAGATGCTTTTAGTCAGCGATCGTATGACAAGACCTGCAGCCCGGGTAGCAGTCACCGCAACTTCCAGTACCAACGAGCGTCAGGAGTTCAGTTCCAGGTTATCGCGTGGGTGTGAACCAGTGACGGGAAGGGGCCGTGATTTCCAGCTCGGACGCGGACGTGGGCCCCGCTGGTGCCACTGCGTTTCCTCACTGTCTGCCCCCCAAACCGAGGGTCCTTTGGAATCTCCGTGGAGGTCAGTGAACGTGAAGAGGGGTTTCCCCCATCTGTGTCCTCCGGGTCACCTGGGAAAAAGACACCAAAAGCTTCGTTGGGGGGACACCTGTGACAGGGAGAGGAGACAGGTGGGGCTGTGAGGTCTGCTTGCCGAAGGGGGGCCTGTGAGAGGCTCCTGCGCTGGGCCGTAGGTTCCAGAACCCTCTGTGTCCGCCCACTGGCCAGGAGCAGAGCCGGGAGAGGTGCCGCGGGGTGGCCCAGGCTGCCGGCGGGAGGGCTGCGCCTTACAGCCCTCACCCTGGGCCGGGCTCAGAGCTCCTGGCTCTGGGAAAGGCCGAAGTCACTCCCGGAGGCACCTGACGACTGTGACCCCGAGCCTGGGGCTGCCTGGCGGCAGGAGGGAAAGGGCCATGGGCGGGCCACACGGGGGCCGCAGAGTCCCTGGGGGGCCACCTCCCGGGCCCCACGTGCTCCTCCTCATCTTCCGTTTTCAAACCCCTCCCTGTTCCGCGTTTGTTCTTTGCGGGTGGGTTGTCCTCTTGGGCTCCCCGTTGGAAGGTGGTGTGGACACTTTGCTGAGATGTCAACAGCAGATTTAGGGCCAACTGTCCCGCAGGTTTTCAAATTTTAACATGAAATGAGAACACAAGTTTGGGATCTGGGATGGAAGAGCTTTGGCCACCGTCAGTCTCAGTCAGTTCAGGCTGCGGTGATGCAACAGCGCAGATGGGGGCTTAGCAACAACAGACGTGTCCTGCTCCCAGCTCTGGAGTCCGGAGCCTGAGATAAGGACGCCCGCCCGGTCCGTGAGGACCCTCTTCCAGGGCTCAGACTCCCCGTCCTTCCCTCACATGGACAAGGGGTGAGTGAGGGTCTCTCTGGGTGTCTTTGGTAAGAACACTGATCCCACTGTGAGACTCCATCCTCCCCAAGGCCCCCCTCCCATCAGCGGCACCTCTGGGGGTTAGGACTTCAGCATCTGAGTTCGGGGGGGACACAGCACTGAGACCACAGGAGCCTTCATGGGAAACCACGCACTAAATTAGGGAATCAGCGTGTCCCTGGGAGCAGTTCTTGGTGTGAGCTGCTGGCCGACCACTTCTCTGTGGTGTGTACACGGCTGACCTGCTATATTCCCACGAGGGCAGAGGTGTGGGGTGGCAGGAGGGGGCTCTTGTTACCCACCTGGGTCCTTGGACTCTTTCGTCAATAGAAATTGATAAGAGGCCAGATGAGGAATGCAGGCAGGGCGTTACTGGGGCCCCTGCTGCAGCAGGGGGCAGTGAGGCCACGTAGCAGGTGCCCTTGCTGCTCCCCGAGGGGGGCGGGCTGGTCCCTTAAATGGCGTGAGGGTGGGGCTGGAGGGCTGGCTTAGGCGGTCTGCCCACCCCCTGGTGGTGCCGTGTGCAGGGATCGTGCGCAGGACCCTGCTTTTGCCCCCAGCACCTCGGAAGTGGCAGTTGGGTTTTGGCCTTTTTGTGTCTTATTGTTCATGCAGTTATTTTTAGTCCCTCATGTTGGTCCAGGTGCAAGCACTGCAGCAGAGGGTCCCTGGTCCCAGGTCCCAGCCTGTCTCACAGTCAGCGTCTGCAGTCTTGCTTTGTACCTGGAAATGTCCCCTTCACAGCTGTTTACTTCTGTTCTCTTCACATGGAGCGGGTAGAAAGGATTAATGCTTCTAGAGATGAAGAGTAGTTTAAGCAGTTTCCATTGCTGGATGAAAAAAAAAGCCCCAAACTCTGAAGATTTGGATGTATCACAAAACATTTTTCCAGCCAATTTTTGTTGTTATCTATTATGGTTGCAGGATTTTCTTGGAAGCATATTTTTACTGGCTTTTGTTTTAAGAATGTTGGGGGCAAATATGTCTTGTTGCAGCAGAAAAGAATTGTTCAAAATGAGGCTTTCCTTTGCCACCAATTCCAAGCCTCAGTTCCATATCATGCAGACCAGGGGCAGAACAGGAGGGCCTGGGGCAGAACAGGAGTCCTGGGTTAGTACCAGGATGACCTGGGGCAGCAGGGGAGAGTCAGGAGGAACTGTCCAGATAGTTATTTCATGGCAACTGGTAGGCATGTAAATATTTTATGCCCTGATTTGCCGATTTCACGGGTGTTATATCTCAGTGAGCCATGGCTTTTTTTTTTTTTTTCCAGTGTCATGTTCTGGTGCCCAGAAACAATGATGTTTTAATTTGTAAATATGTAAGGGCCAATCATTTTTCAAAATGTGGTACCTGGTTAATTGATAATTGGCCCGGTTTCTTGGCAATGCTGGTGCATATTCAGGAATATTGGGAGGTGAGAATATCCAACCAATGTATAAATTGTTCTCACAAGCAATGAAAGTTTTATGAATACTCAGTTGAACAGTTAATAAAGTGAGTTGATACAATGTTTTATAGACATTTAATAAAATATCTATTAATTTAGATTTTGCAAATTTTGAAGGATGGAAATGAAGATATGGCTCCTCTAGTTAGTCAAAAAATTCAGGTTTTTTTCTGTTCATGGTAGAGATGAAACGAGTGTTTAAGGTTTTATTTAGCTAATTTTACACGTATTTATATCATGACTTGTTCCAGGTTTTCGCTAAAAGAACAAAACATCGGAGAAAGAGACAATGTCAGTCCAAGGGGCAGAGAAGGCAGGGCTGGAGGGTGTGGGGAGGTGGGGAGGGGCTTCCCCACAGGGAGGCCAGGGGGTCCCCACGCGTCCAGGGCCCTGGGCAGCTGGCTGTGACTTCCCGGTGCTCAACACAGGTGATAGGTGGTCACTCTCAGGACTCACGTCTATCTTGTGAATTTTCTGTATGATTAGATGATTATCTAATTCTCTTTTTTATTTATATGAGCAACATTGCATCTGTATGTGTAAATATATGAATGTGAGTAACATCCCACTGTTATATGATTGACAAAATAACAATCGTTCTGTGAAAGCACAGTCCCGATGTTGGAAGGAAAAGTACGTCATTCCTGGCAGAGAGGACGTTGTGCTTCTTGTGGAATATGTGGTTCTTACCCACAAGTCTTTGAAAGAGCGACGCACGGGCTCCTTGTTTCCTACACCCTGTTTCTGGGGGCCGAAGGCAGGGGTGCCACCTGACAACCCGAGGGGTTGCCCAGTCAGTTCCGGTTGGGGAGGGTTTGTTTCAGGGAGCAGCTTAGAGCCGGGTGATTCCTGCCGTCTGTGTCCTGGAGTAGTTGGGAACTGTCGTCACTGGGTATTTTCTCCAGATGGTGATGGAATGAAATGGTCTATGTAACGATGCTCCGGCCACAAATGCTATCGTTTGTCTGTTTCTGCTTGAATGTGTGTTGTTTAGGAAGGTGGAATACACAGTGATATAAATCTTGTATATATCATTAGGATACTGTGTCTGAACTAAATTAAACAATGTATTCCATTTTTAGCTTCTCAGCTTAAATGGAGTAATCATGAAATCAAAGTATCCAATGCATGAGAAGTGGATTCAGAAATTGTGCACATTTTCCACTATCTTTATAGCACTCCACATTTCATTTTCTGAAGAAGCTGAATTTATTTAAGATATGCTTTTAAAGTTTTTAATATTTACATGTGAAGATTAGAAAATACCTTATTTTATTTGAAAGCAGAATTTCTTAAATATAACTCTCTGTCGACATCTAGTTGGAAGCGTGACGATTGTAAGCACATATTTCAGGAAATCTTGCACTTTTGAGACAATCATTTTCTCAGGTTGTACGTGTTATATTGGAATTATAAGTATGTCTAAATTAAAATATAAATCTCCAGCACAGGAACTATCTCTTCATTGTATCTCATGTAAGTGTGCACGTTGTCGATACTCAATTAACTAATAATGATAATAATAATGTAGCAATATTCAACTTCCATTTGGTCACACATTCTGCATATACAGGAATTGTAAAAGCATATCATTTCTTAGATTATGTGTTGTGTGCTGGATAAAATGTGTCATAATCATGAAATCAGAGTTAATGGCAGGAAGGGGACCTCTTTGATCAGCCCTTCCAAACCCCTATATACACCTCTTAAATGCACCTCATTATGAATTCATTTTAAGCTTCATTGAGTCCCAGAAATTAATTTGACATAAATTTCATGGTAAGACTCTGGAAACTTTAATTTCAAAGGTAATGTTAAAGTAGAATTTTGTTTCTACTGGAAACACATACTCTGGGTAGATGATGAAATACAGGCTGATATACCAGCAGTGAACGTTTTTCCGAAATGGCTCTGATTTAGTAAACACTTTGTTTTGCATTTACCTCTCATTTCATCTCCAAAACTCCAAGCACTTTCCGACACAGGGTCTCTTGGTCCCGAGGCCAGTCCTGCCTGCCTGCAGGGTCGTCAGACAGAAGGTCACCGGCTGTGGGACTGGGGTGGGAAGGGGGCTTGGCCTCCCCGCTTGTGGTCCTGGGGTCTCTCCGCAAACGGTCCTGGTTCACCGTGGAGGTAAGGGCAGATTTCCCCTCATCTTTCCCATTTGTGCTTCACACACCCTTTTAGTTTGAGGACTTGTATCCCGACTCTGGGCTGTCTTGGTCATTCTCTCTCCCCTCCGCCCCCTGGGGCTGGGCCCCTCGGATGCCTCTGCTGGGAGGTGCATGGCCGGGTCCCCTGGGGACGCCCCTTGGTCCCCACTGGCTCTTCCGCCCCTTCAGTGAGCTCTTTACTTTGACAGGGATGTGACACCTGCCCTCTCTGGGGTCACGATCTTGATCTTTACTCTTTCTCATCCTCCTAACATCTCCCTTGGTTCTTTGAAGGGAACGATTGTGCTTCTTCTAAGTTCTTCTTGCCGGTTTCATTCCTTCTACTTCTCATGTATTTCTCCTTTTTGTTATTTACTGTCTGTCTTCCTTAGTCCTGGAGCACCTCCGACGTCTTGTGAACTCACCTTCTGGTCGCTTGGGAGTGGACGCGCTCTGGGTGGGAAACAAGGCAGACCTCCTCCCGGTGACTTGACGTGCGGGGATCCCAGGGTGGGGCGACACCAGGCCTTCCTAGACCCTCTGCCCACACGCTGCTACCCAGGGACAGTCACTCTCCGATGTGACTGCCCAGTGCACGTGGCAGGAGGGGGTCCTCGGGGAGGGGTGCTCCTGCCCCCGCCAGCCGTGCCCACCGCAGCCCAGCGTCCCCGTCACCAATGGTCCGGGCTGGTGTCGGGGAAGGAAGGGCTGGGTGGAAGCCGCCTCCGGGCCGCTCCAGGGTTGCGTGTCCCGCCCTGTCCTGCTCCAAGCCACCATCCTCGCGGGGCTTCCTGTCGCCTGGCGCCATCACAGTTTTGCACTACCTACTGCGTCTCATTGCCCCCTGCGCCCCCGTTGTGTGTCTGGGTGGAGCGAGGGGTGGCCGGCAGCCCGTCGTGGGTGCAGGTGGCCCTCCCGTCCAGATGCTCCACGGGTTCTCCGACGTGAGGGGTGCTTCAGTACGCCCACTCGATCCGTCAAGCACCCGCACGTCATGAAGCTCCGCGGGGCGGGCATGGAGGGTTAAAAGAAGGAGTGAGAACGCGAGGTGGCGGCAGACACGGCTGGGGCCCGTGGGAGCCAGCTGGACGCCCGGGCCGTCCTTTCAGCTGTTGTCTGACCTCGGATGCAGCTGCCACGCCTGTGCCTGGGGCCCTGATGACACCACCCGCCTTCTCCTGTGGTCTCTGGTGAGCAGAGCCGTAGAAACGATGGGTTTTTTTTAAAGGGGCAAGCACAGAGCTGCTATTTTTGCTGCCCTCTAGATTCTCCCATGAGTTCTGGGATGTTCTGCAGGAAGGTGAACGGCTGATAGGCGCTTCTAAGAGGGAAAGCGCTCCGTGGAGGATTCCAGGGGGACAAGGGTAGGTGAGACGCTGCAAAGGAGGGCTTTATCCAGGGCCTCGCATGTGAACCTAAAGGTTTCAGACTTCCTAGTTGTAAAGCTGTAAAGATACACAGATAAATACTGCAATCTAAAGATAACACTGCTAACATTTTGATGTGTTTCTTTTTGGACTTTTTACCCTATGCATTCAACATTCACACTTTAAAAAAATAGGGTTATGACATATAATACTATTTGTTTGTTTCCTTAAATTTTTTTTTAACCAAAGACATCTTTTTGTTTCAGTACATGCAAATTTTTAATATGACCCCCAACTAAATCCAACTGCATAGTTATCTACTCATATGTTTTTAAACCGATTTAAAATCCAGTGTAAGGAGGTGGGCACGCAAAGAGCTGGTGTGAAACATCACCGTCTCAGAAGCCTGTCCATCCAGGGGGTTGTAGCTTCAGCTGGATTTCCTGACGAGTAACTTCTGCTGAAGTGGAAAAGATTCAGATTCCTGGAAAGCAGTCTAACAATGATTAAAAAAAAAAAAAAAAACTTTAAAAACCGGATTTATTATGTATGTTCTAGATCTGTTTTCATATGTGTGTTACATTATATTTGAGACATCAGTACAATTTCAGCTTTATCACATGCAGCTGAGTGATGTTGAGACTATGAAATGTTTGTGCATGTTACCAAAATATATTTCTTGTACTGTTTAGTATGGAAACTATCTTTTAAACTCAGTGTCATATCATAAAACCCAGTAGTCTGTGGAGAAGATTCAAAATTGTCGCAAGAATTAAGGGAAATTTAAATTAAAAAAATGATTAGAATTTGTATTTGTTTTGGAATTCCATGTTATCTGGATGTCTAATTGTAGACCAACTACAGATATACTCATCAAATATTTTATTACCATCTCAGATAGAAGCACCTTGAAAGCACACATCAGGTACAAAAAACGAAGAGATGGGAAAAAAAATCTCTCCTTTAAATAGGATACCCTCCCAGATCCACTATGTTGTATCCTTAAGCGCAATTTTCCACCCTTGGTACATAAGCGTGGGGTACTCTGAAGCTGCAGGAGCAGAGCCAGTAACAATGGGAAAGGACTGTAGGTCATTGGCTCCGTCCCTCAGGCTCACGTGCTGGATTCTTCCAGAGCCTATTTTTAGGGTTTTATTTGGCCCATTTTGAAAACTCCTGCAGATGATGAGGCTTCTTTCTTTTCCCGCGGAAGACAATTAAACAGACTACTAGTCTTTCTCAAGGAAAAGTTTCTGATATTTGGTGCCGACTTTGGGGTTCCATTTCATCCTAGCCATACTATTAAACTTCTGGTGACAGGCTCTGAGCCTTTTTATTTGGTTGGGGTTTTTGCTTTAGAGATTCATTGATACTGTGATAATACAACTTTTCTAGTTGTTACTTACTAAGCCATTCCTGTTTCTCTCTCAAGCTTTTTTTAAACCAAATTGACACCAATATGTCAAACCTGCTGAAGTTTAGTTTTCCTTCCTTTGATTTGTTCCCAAACTGAACGATGATATCCAGATGTCGGTGAGACAGGTTGCAACAGACAGGACATCCCTCCCCTCCTCACGGCGGCTGACGCCGAGCGACGTCTGGGCTGCACGGCCTCCCAACGCCCGTGTTCCCTTAGCAGCATTCGCCCCGTTTTCTTAGCTGTATTTGTTCCGTTTTTTTTTTTTTTTTTAAATTTATTTATTTATTTTTGGCTGTGTTGGGTCTTCGTTGCTGCACGCGGGCTTTCTCTGGTTGCAGCGAGCGGGGGCTACTCTTCGTTGCGGTGCGCAGGCTTCTCATCGCAGTGGCTTCTCTTTTTGCGGAGCACAGGCTCTAGGCACGAGGGCTTCAGTAGTTGTGGCTCACAGGCTCTAGAGCGCAGGCTCACTAATTGTGGTGCACGGGCTTAGTTGCTCCGCGGCATATGGGATCTTCCGGGACCAGGGCTCGAACCCGTGTCCCCTGCATTGGCAGGCGGATTCTTAACCACTGCGCCACCAGGGAAGCCCCCGTTTTTATACTTTAAATCGTTTCTGCCCAGTGTATTGGTTCGCACTATGCTTTCCCGACTTCCGGCTAAACCTTCCGAGTCTGTTTTATGTCTCACTCATGTGTGTCATCCTGAAATTTCACGGCGTGTGCTGTTCATCCCCACACTTGCCCTTTCTTTCCAGAACACACAGCTCACAGTGACATGGGTGAGCCTGCCCCCAGCTTGGGACGTGGGTCAGTGAAGGGGTTTGTTGTGAGTTTGCTGTGTCGTCCTCACCCTTAGGAGCCCTTCTCATGTCCCTTTATTTTTCCCAGGGTTTAAATTGTAGAGTCTCGAGAATTTAAAAGGATCCTTTAAATTTTTCCCCCCCCCCCCCCCGTTTGTAAGTGCAGAGCGTGATGTGAAATGGTATTTCGGTGGACAGGACACTCTGGGGTCCCCCACTGGGCTACTGGAGCCAAGATCCCTCATGACTCTTAGTCCCTTTCGCAGGCCACAGCTGATTCTTACTGAGCCGTTGGGAATGACGTTGGGGCATCTGGGAAGGCTCTCAAAGGGTCCTTCTGTGCGTTTCCTTCCAGCTCAGTCCTGGGGCTGAGTTTGTGGCTTCTGGTTTGAGTTTGAATTTGCTGCTGAGAACCTCAGAAGATTTCTTATCTCTTTGTTCATTCCTTCTTATACCATATTATATATTTGCAAGTTTAGGAACCAAGTATAGCATTCTCAAGCTCTGGTTACCCTCTGGCCTTGAACTTCCCTCTGGCACAGATGCAAACCTAGTGTTTGGACCTGTATTTAAATCTCATAAGCTATCGTGGGAATTCAGCGTCTGATAGATACAGGAGGGCAACAAGTTACTGCCATTTTGGAGAAGTTTCTCTTTATTGCTCTCTCTCTCTCAAAAACAAAAAAGAGAAATAAAGAAGAAAAAGAAGAAGCGAAAGGACACACCCTCACACGCACGCACGGAAGCCCTCACAGCCCAGCGGTGCCCACGGTCGCCTCCTCCAGGGCTGCCCCTCCCCAGGGGCCATGTCCGCCCTGCTGGGGCTCAGGTCATGGGGCTTGGTAGGCTGCAGGTCCTGGGATAATGGGGCATTTGGGTTTGAAGTGGCCCAGTTTCTTGGGTGCGTTAGGCCCCAGGTGCCCTATGCCAGATGCCCACCGTGCTTACCCTCCTGTGGGAGCCGTAGCTCTACCTGCTCCCTCCCTCAGGGGTGGTTGGGTTTGACAGCTGCACACGGACATTATCTTATGCATCAGTGATGGTCATCCACATCGATTGTTGCCCAGTTGGTCCAGGATGGATGCACCCTGGCACTCGAGGCCGTGTGCCTGTCCACGGTCACTCACTAGCCAGGCTGGAGCCTGTGAACACAGGCAGTCTGAGTTTGGAGCTGCTCTCTGACCACCACACCTGGATGTGCCCACCTCTAATAGCAGAGCAGTGGGGCAACAGGCACGGGGACCAGGGAGACCCTGGGCGAGAGTCGCTTTACGTGGGCGTGAGACGCACTTGCCAGGTGAGTCAGGAGCCGGAGAGGCAGGTGTGCCTTGGAGTCATTTGGAGTCATCTTGAGCCTCGGAAAGGTTTTGAGCGGGGAGGGTGACGGGATATTCGTGTTCTAGAATAGCCCATGTGGCTGGAAGGTAGATCAGAGGGCAAGAATGGTGGGGAAAGGGCAGCTTCAGACCGAGGCAGCTGTCCAGGCGACGGCGCTCAGTCGGGGAGAGCGTGCAGGTGGAGGCTATCCTGGGAGAGAACGGAGGGGGTGAGGCTGATTGGAGGTGGAACCCAGAGGAAGGCCGGAAGCCAGGATGCCCGTCAGGGTCCTGGATTGGGCACCGGGGTGGAACAAAGCAGGCAGGACCCAGTATTTGCTGCAAGGGTCCTTTCTCAGCCGGATCTCACAGGGCGCCAGACCCTCCATGAGCAGACGAGCGAGTTTTCCGAGAGCCGACACCGCGGCCTGTCCCAGCTCTGCCCACGTGGTGTGTGTGCTTGCTGACCCGTCCGCGCCCTCTGACGCTTCCCTCCACTCTTCGCCCACAGGGGACTCAGCACACTTGCTCTTTGGGTTGACGTCACTCATCCTCACTAGAAGGTACGTTTCCCGAGACCGGAGACTGCGTCTGTCTTTCTTATGTTCTTGTGCCTAACACAGAGCACTCAGGAGGTGCCGGGTGACTGGCTTCCTGATCTAACGGTAAAGGAATTGGAAACATAGTTCTAAGACCTGAAATCACCTGCTTCCTAGAGTTGGAAAGTGATGAAATGTACCTGGCCAGGTGCGTAGGTGCTGGAAGAGGTGTGTATACCTAACGGATCATGGAAATCAAGGGCTGGGGGCGGGGAATACCTGGGTTCTCTGCAGTGGACCCGGCCCTGGGGAATGCAAACCCATGCTGCAGAAAGTCAAGAACAAACCACAGAGGACTGTTGAGCAGGGAATAAAAGTGGACGATGGAATTGATGGCTCAGCCCTCACTGCCTGGCGTCCCGAGGAGCCTCAGGGTTCTGCTGGAAACAGGGCTTTTGTGTAACACTTTACTGCAGGTTTAATTGCGGTGATGTTTCGATGCCAAGGAGAGTAATTTGCAGCACGAATATGGCATTAGATTTGCAATCCTCTAGATTGTAAAACCCCCGTGTAAAAGTGAACATTTGGTACTGGTATGAACAGAATTGTCATTTCCTGCTCCACTTTCAGAGAAATGGAAGTTGTGTCTATATTACTGTTTATAAAAGTTTGAGTGGTTCCCTTGTTACATAATTAGCCTCATTTCTCTGCTGTGTGTCAGTCCAGAACAGCTGCACCCCAGACAGAGCACGGGTGATGCGTCCCTGGGAGGGGGGACGTGCGTGCCGGTGAGACAGACAGAACTATTCAGGGCAGACAGTTATTACAACTCAATATTGTTCATTGTAGTAAAAAAAAGTGTTTTCTTGTTATTGAAAAAAATTCTGGGCAAACTCTGAATACCTAAAGAGGTTGATGATATTTGGCACGTTAGAGAAAGTTATATTTATGAAGATGGGTTAGTTTTTAAACGGCAACTAGCATTACCTAATATAATGAGTAAAAAAAACCAAACAAACTTTTAAAGAAGAAACCAGGAGAGGGAATTCCCTGGTGGTCCACTGGTTAGGACTCTGTGCTTCCACTGCAGGTTTGATCCCTGGTTGGGGAACTAAGATCCCGTAAGCCATGCGGCATGGCCAAAAAAAAAAAAAAAAAAAAGGAGAGTAGCTGGAACCTCAAATTGCATTGCTGCTGACATCAGTGATGTAAGAAATGCAGAAATGCCCGAATTCCAGGGCATCTGCCTGTGAACGGAGACCCCAGACAGAGACACCAGGCTTGACCATGTCCTGAGGTCTCCACCAGCCCTGAGATGGGTATCATTGTCACCACCATCCTCACCACAGATGCCACCGGGTGCCGCCTCATGTGTTCTGTTCTTTGCCCGTATTGTCTCATTTCATATACTCCCAGTGTTTAAAAATGTGTAATTTATTGGAAATGAATGATTTCTCATTAACTGTTTCCTATGTTGAGCATGAAAAAAATCACTCCATTGCTTTTTGAAGCTTAGAAAGGAGAATTTTGGTTGCTCTGTTCAGTTTGTGATGAAAGTGGCAGAGCCCTGCTTGTTTGGTCTGAAACGGGGGCACAGATCCTGAGGTTCTGAGCTGTCTGTGTGCAGAGAACCTAACCGTTACAGCAGAGATGCTGGCCTTGAAAAACATTATTCAGTTAAAGGCTTTATTCTCGTGGACTTTAGCTATTAATACCACCTCTCTTTCCTAACTATCAGATGATAGTCTATGTATCTGAAAACGATTCCATGTTATATCTTGCTCCTGAGAACAATGGCCATGATGTGAATTTAATAAATATGAGAGCGGCAGTTTCTAAATTCTGGTAGCTTCCTAGATCCCGTTCCCCACCACCTCCCACCACGGCTGTTCACTGAAATGTAAAGGGGGGACACTTGTGCACCTGTGTTTTATGGAAGAAACTTGACAACCAACGAAGAAATGAAAAGTCTATGCAGAATTGATGTTTATGGGACTTCATGATAGATTTTGCTTTCATATTCCTAGACTATTCTGTTTGGTTTGTGTACCTCACACCATCTCTGGGTAATGTCTTTGCTGCTTAGAGCCATATCAGTCTTAATTCATGCGTGGAAAGCACTGCATACTTTTGGCTTTTACATTCTAACTTTATTTTATTTACATTGTACACTTTTATGCAATACGCGAACTTTCCAGTCAGTTTGTCCTTTAGAGGAAGTAAGACTTAGAGTCCTTGCTGCTGCTGGCTCTGTGATGCCGCAGGTGCAACGCAGGCTGGGCGTCAGGAAGGGTGGTGGAAGGTTCTAAATGTTCTCCTTTATCCATTGCAGCTTCTGCAAGGGGACGGCCTTTCTCTTGGTGGAAATGGGCTCCGTTGGAGAGTAAGTGTGGACCCTGATCCATCCTCTTGAGGCGCCAGCTCTCGCTGTAACTTTAATGGTGTCAGTGGAATCTAGGCACTGCACAAGCTGGAATTTTTTTTAAGTTCCATATTGAACTATGTTTTCATTGAATACAATTACAAAAGAACATAATATCTCAAAATTTTGAGTCACAATCTTAGGCTTATTACTGTCAAAAAGCAATTATAAGCTATTTTTATGCTGAGCTCAAACATAAAATTAAAGACTCAGAAATGAAAGAGAAACATTTTTAACCGTACTACCCAGTGCCCACAGCAACATCTATCAGCCAAATGTGGAGCGCAGAAAATATGCATATTCTGCAACCCACAGAAAGCGTTCACAGAGAGGCTGGAAGAGTAATTTAGGCCAGCTGCCTGTAGTAACTTTATTTCTATGCTTGCTGATATATTAGGGTACAAAAGAGCAGGGGAAAGACTCTATGAAACGTTTGAAATCCTGAAATAAACCAGCTTCTTTAGAGTGAGGTTTTCAGAACCAGAGAGGTGACCGCTTGATAGCCAGTCTAAGCGACGTGAGTAGACGGACAGCAGCTCCTGTGAGGCTGGCGTCTGTGGCGCTGAGTCCTCAGATGTGAGCGGAGGGGCATTTGGGCATCAGGGAAAGAGAGCCTGACTTGGGAGAGTGCTGAGAAGCCTCAACGCCTGCAGCTGTCCTTGCGCAGGTGCTGCCCCGACGGTCAGCCAGCCCCGACGGTCGGCATCCTGAACGGCCAGCCCGATGGTCACTCGTCCTGGGTGGTCAGCCAGCAGGGCCTGTTGTGAGGCTGCTCCCTGCGGAGCGGGTGCCCCCCTTTCCGGGTGGTTGGGGGGTTAGAGAAGCCGACGGACAAGCGGATCAGAGGGCGGGGCAGTTTGGTGCCAGCGTCTGGGTTGTGACCGTTTCGGTGGCTCTTACTTTAGTGCTGCCTCTGCTGAGCTCTGAATTCCCGAGGGTCCGCCGACTTTGCCTCTCACACCAGGGCCTCCCATGCCTCTGGACCGACGTTGCTGGTTGACCCTTGTGTCGGGGCGGCCGTGTCTCCCAGCACTGCCCTTGGTGCCGTGTATCCTCTCCCCACGTCCTGTGACTCCTTTCCACATCGCCTCTGCTCCAAGCATCGAATTGCTGCCAGTGTAGATGGAGGGAGGGTGAGGACCAGAGCTTCCTGCCAGCTGCACGGAGACGGGCAGCCCGTCAGGCCACACAGGACCAGGAGCGCGGCCTCCCCTCCACTCGCCCGCCATCCCCCGGGGTAGAAGCGGTGGCTCTGGGGTCCTTTCTAGAAGTCGTTCTCTCCCAGGGAAAGACGGAACCATCGCGTGTGCTGTCCCTCACCTGGGTGCTCGAGGCTGCCCTTTTATTCTTCCGGTTCCGGGTTACAGAGAAGCAGCCTGTGGACTTGACCCAACAGCATCATACCCACAATGATGGCCGAGCTGGGACTCAGAGCCGCATCCATGAGGCCAAGGCCTCTACGTCTTCTCGCTCCTGTCCCTCCGGTGGTGACGAGCCTGGACCGAGCCCCCTCGGGCTGCAGGCCAAGGAGCCAGCCGGGCACCCCCTTGGGCGCGGGGCTTGAGCCTCTGCTTGGCTCTCTGTTCCCGCCTGGGGGTGGCCGCCCGGGGGAGGTCAGACCACCGTTTGTAGAAGATGATGGTGGATCTATTGCTTTGAAACCTCACGTTGCTAATTGTATCCTTCTCTGTATGGACCAAAGGTGCATGAGCTAAAGTGAGTTCTCCAAATGCGTGGGGTGGCTGATTGCGGATGGTTGGCACGTGTGACAGAGGAGGGGGGGGGCCGGGGGGAGGCTTGCCTCCTGAGTTTTAGAGCCCGTACAGCCCACTGACCTGAGTGCTGTTGGGAAGTGGCTGGAACCCTAATGGACGCACAGCTGCAGAACCTTCTTGTTTGTCTTAGTGAGGCCTGACGGCTGGGGGTCTGGGCCAGCTCGCTGCGCTTCGAGTTTGTCACGGGTGCCTTTTGGTTTTCCAGCGGGGATTCGGTTTTTCAGAGCTCTGGGCTCACTTGGGGTCAGGCCAGAGCCCGGGAATCATGGAAGGAGAGAGAGAAAGCCTGGGTTTGGGATGGCCCAGGGCGCCTGTCCTGGGAGCCTGTGTTGGCGGCAGCAAAGCCGACGGCCGACATTGGCCACGATCCTGAGTCCAAGTTTTTTCAGAAGCTCGCGGGCAGGTCCTTCTGTCCCATCTCCAGAGGTGCTGGCGCGTTTCCTCTACGAGTGCAGGGAACTCCCAGCCCTGAGAGGCCCGGTCTGCTGTCTGCCGGGGAGGGGCTGCCGCCAGAAACCCCCCGAGGAGCTCTTTCAAGAAAATATTCCTGCCTGGAAGGTCCTCAGAGGCCAGCACCAACTTCTGGCCAAGGATGGGGCCATGGAAACAAACCCATGAACCGTCAGGCCCCGTAGATCGTGTGTACCTGCTTAAATGATGTGGCCGGAGAGGATAGACGGGGGGAGGGGACAGAGGACATCCTGACTGCTCGCCGCCCCCCACCCCGGACAGTGCGTATGCTGGGCACAGCGGGTGCACGTGGAGGCCGCGGCCACGCAGGCTTGTGGCGCGTGTGGTGGAGATGTGTGTGTCCTGTGCAGAGCCTTGCCTTCCGGTTCTCACGGGCACCTACACCACCGCTCCTGGCAGCCGTAATGAGCCAGCCCATATGGGTAACCACACGCGCTCCCCAGAGGTTCTGGTGCTCCAGACGACCCATTACCTGCTTCACTGAACCGTCCTGTGGTTCATTTGCAGAGCTCTCACCCCTGGTGACGGAGGGACCTGCATGCTTTCCAGGTGCCCGTGAGTAGTGCTGTGTTAAGTTAAATGTATAATGTATGAGAAAAATCTGTTTGTCAAACATTCCAGACGCTGTAGATCAATTGATAACAGTCACCCCAACAAGGCCGGAATCAAAGAGTTGGGTTTGTCTTTATTTATTTCAATGACAGCTTTATTGAGATATAATTCACACGGCATAGAGTTCGAGCACTGAAAGTGCACATTTCCGGGGCTTTAGCGCTCTCAGATTTGTGCAGCTGTCACCACAACTGAATTCAGAACATTCCTGTCACTCCAAAAGAGACCCCGTGCCCTTTCACGGTCACTTCCCATTACCCCCGACCTTCCAGCCCCTGGTGACCAGCAACTGTGTCTGTAGACTGGCCCATTGCAGGCAGTTCACATAAACGGAATCATATCATATGTGACCTTTTGGGGCTGATTTCTGCTCAGCACAATGTTTTCAAAGTTCATCCACTTGGTAGCATTTATCAGCACTTCATTCCTTTTTATTCTTTGCTGAAGAATGCTCCGTCATATGGGCGTTCCACCATCCATTCGTGAGCTGGTGGCATTTGGGTTGTTTCCACATTTAGGCTATTATGAATGATGCTACTATTGGGGTTTTATTCTAGTTTTTTTTTAAGTATAAAAAAGTGAATATGGATCAAGAAGACATGATACAATCTTGAAGTTGGAGTAACCGTCTGTGTTAATGACATTGCAGTGATTTGATTACCAGCTCCCTGTTCTAAGCAGCCCCTGATCTTCCTGTCTCTGTTATCTTTCTTTCTTGTGACTTTTTGATTTTCCTAAAGTAATG
This sequence comes from Balaenoptera musculus, assembly GCF_009873245.2. Lineage (NCBI taxonomy): Eukaryota > Metazoa > Chordata > Mammalia > Artiodactyla > Balaenopteridae > Balaenoptera > Balaenoptera musculus. The sequence continues at coordinate 89,374,387 of NC_045798.1, read as the reverse complement.
ACGCCTTTTGAGAAGGGCCAGAGGACGTTGTGTGCCCCAGGTCACAACTGCACCTGAGAAGTCCTGTGTAAACGGGAAGTTTGATGAGAAGCACACGGGGAATTAGGTCACAGCTGGACAGGGCCGGGGGGAACCCGTCTTCTTCCCCGCTTCGCTGGGAGCCGGTGGGTTACGGGCTGGGGGCTGAGTTTTACCAACAATAACCCCTTGCATTCGGAAAGCACTTTCTAAGGTGCTTTTGCTATCATTCCCCTACTCAGTCCTCAGTAGAGCTTTCTGCAGTCACCACACGTCGACCCTCATGACGAAGCTTGGCTCCAAAACTGCTTACTTAGTATAACGTGCTCCAGGTTCATCCCTGTGGTTGAAAATGGCAGGATTGCCTTCTGTTTTTAGGATGAATAATACTCTATTCCATCTGTCTCTCTATCTCTCTCTCTATGTATCTATCTATCTATCACAGTTTCTTTATCCATTCATCCATTGATGGACATTTAGGTTGTTTCCATATCTTGGCTATTGTGAATATGCTCAGTGAAATAAGCCAGACACAGAAGAAAAATACTGGGTAATCTCACTTAAAGTGGAATCTAAGAAAGTCAAACTCATAGAAGCAGAGAACAGTGGTTACCAGGGGTCGGGGGAGGGTGAGTGGGGAGATGTTGGTGAAAGGGCACAGTGTTTCAGTTATACGGGATGGATGAATTCTAGAGTCTAATGTATAGCATGGTGGCACAATACCGTATTTGAAATTTGCTAAGAGCATAGATCTTAAGTGTTCACCACACACACACACACACATAGACACACACACACACACACACACACGCACACAATGGTAATTATGTGAGATGATAAGTGTTAATTAGCTTGACTGTAGTAGTCATTTCACAATGCATACATATATCAAAACATCACGTGGTACACCTTAAATACATACCATTTATATTAAAAAAGCATGATGTCGGCATTTGGGTTAAGATGTATTTAATTATGTTGCGGAAATACCCACCTATGCGTGTTTCATTGAGTGTTTCCATTAAGAATGATGGTTGAATTTTGTCAAAGGCCTTTAGCACTTCTGGAGGTGTTTATATGATGTTTCTTCTTAGCTATATTGGTATAATTAGCAATAGAATACATTGGAAAGAAAGCGAGCCCTGGGGGGAGGTGTCCTAGCCCACAGGCCACTGTCTGTCTGTCCCCCAGAGCAGGCTCGCTGGGCGCCGTCCACCACCAGAGCTCTGATGCCGCAGCTGTGTTCACACACGCCTCCTGAGCGCTCTGTGTAAGGTCTGTTGTACAGTTTTCTTACACTCCAAGAGATGGTAATTCAGGTAGCATGAATCTGAATGAAGCAGGAAATTCCATTCTAAATACGAGAAATATTGGTATTTATTCTCTCACTCCTCGTGTATTTCATGTGACTGGGGCTGCTATTTGGATTATATAAAACAGTAAGATGAATGCTTGTTTTGACAAATTCATAGTGTATCAGACGCTGAAGAAAACTGAGAAGGAAGATGGCAGAGCAGGAGTAAGTTCAGGGAAGATAATCCAAATCACACCAGGACGGGGGCACCGGGAAGGCATCTCCGCTCCCTTCCTTCCACACCTCTGCCCTGCGGGGAGCAGAGCTCCGTCCATACGGGGTCCACCACCTCACAGGGTTTTGTTTTTGTTTTCTGTTTGCACTAATTTTTTTCAATTGAAGAATAACATGCATACAGAAAAGTGAGCAAAACGTAAAAGCACAGTTCAGTAAATTGTCCAAAAGTTCAGATCCATTTAATGACCGCCGAGACAGAGAAGGGGATCACAGAAACCGCACCAGAGCTTGGTCCTGATCTTCTTTCTCCTGAAAGGTAAGCGCTGTCCCAACTTCTAATGGTCTGCCTCAGTTCTGTGGTTTTGGGACCAAACATGGTGACTCACGGAGTCTGCGTTTTTTTGGTCTGGCTTCTTGGTTCAACGTTGTGATGACACAATTCACCCCATTGTGGTGATTTGCTGCAGTTCGTTCCCTCTTGAGGTTCTGTGTACTTCCTAATGTAGATACAGCAGGAAGTACTCAGCCCTTCTCCTAGCTGAAGGGCATTTGGTCCACTCCCAGGTTTTGCCTCTCAGTAATACGTGTGTCAGGGTCCAAGCAGAGAGTTAGAACCGCTGCGAGGGATCTATAATAAGGGGCTATTTTACGGGGCTTGGCCTTCAGCACTTGTGGAGCTGGTAAGACGCTGTCACAAAGGGCCGTTCCGGGCTTCCCTGGCGGCGCAGTGGTTGAGAGTCTGCCTGCCAATGCAGAGGACACGGGTTCGAGCCCTGGTCTGGGAAGATCCCACATGCCACGGAGCAGCTAGGCCCGTGAGCCACAATTACTGAGCCTGCGCATCTGGAGCTTGTGCTCCGCAACAAGAGAGGCCGCGATAGTGAGAGGCCGGCGCACTGCGATGAAGAGTGGCCCCCGCTTGCTGCAACTAGAGAAAACCCTCGCACAGAAACGAAGACCCAACACAGCCGTAAATAAATAAATAAATAAATAAATGGATTATCACGTTAAAAAAAAAAAAAAGGGCCGTTCCTTCTGCACCTGGTGTCAGGGCCTGAAGTCGGCCAGACAGGCAGTTGGGAAGGACAGACAGATGGGCCATGTGGGCAAGGATGGCAGGAACCTGGATGTATCATCTGGACTGAACTCAGACCCAAGAGCTTTCTCATGGTCCCCAAGCCTCAGACTTTGACATTCGGTGACCGTGGGAGAAGTGGGCCCCTTGTCCCGGGCCCACACCTCCCTGGCTGTGGGCACAGAGGGCAAAGGAAGAGCTCCAACCTGAGCTGGAGGTGCTGCTGCCATGGCAGCCAGGTGAGCCGCAGTCCCGACCTGACCCTTCGTGCTGTGGTCCTGTTGGGGCCACTCCAGGGAAGCTTCGGACAAGGTCCGTCTTCTCAGAGAACTCGTGAAAGCTTGAGGCTGAGTGTAACCCAACAGAAGGTAAAAGTGAGAGAGGGCAGGCTGGGGCTCAGTGCCTTGAGGAGTGTCTGCACTCGGGGTGAGATAATGCCCAGAATTGGATGCTGTTGATATTTCATCGCTTTGGGGGGTAAATTTCCAGTGATTCACAGCCTCTGCGAAGAAGGAAACTAACGATTCCTTCTCGTTTGTGGAATGTCCTGGGTTATGTAATTGTTTGGCTTTTAATAAAACTGGAATCTTTAAGGGATGCAGTGCATATTGAATAGACCTGATTGAAATAGCTTCTGTTAGAGAATTACAGAATGTTATTCCCTCATTTGGAAGGGCAAGAGGTGCTAATCAAACCAGTTTACACAAATGCATTTGCTTTATCCACCAATTTACAGAGTGCCCATGCACGTGATGAAGGAAAAATCCATTCAAATGAATTCCTGATGAAGGGCTCGGCATGTCTGGTTACGTGGAGCACTTCAGCCATGCACTTCTGAAATTTTCTTTGAAATCCCAGGGACATCATTTAGCTTAGAAATGCATTATTAATGTTCCAATTAATATCAAGTTCTCCATTGTATTTTTGGAGACCTGAATGAGAACTGATAAATCTTATAAACTACAATGCAAATTGCAGCGAAAATACTTTAGAACCTTTTCCACTCTAGAGGTACAAGCTCCCTTGTCATTTTGCATGCTTGCCATTAGTTTTCCTTGCTTGCCTTTGTTACTCCATGTAGATGCGTGTTTTCCGAGTTAAGCTGAATTCTAAACCAGACACCTCTTATGACGAAGCTCCACAATTCCTGCTGCAAATGGTGGCATCGCTCCTGGGATCGTCCTGATTAGGACCTGGGGATTAATGGAGCACCTTTCAAGATTGCTCACAGTGAGGCCAAATATTTGCACAATTCCCAGACATTTGCAAATTGTGTACCACTTAGCATTCACAGGTGCAGCATGAATAACTTCTTATGTTCTGCTGAGGTGGACGTAAAATAGAGAACCGAGGATTTCAATGCAGGTAATGAGTTCCTGGGATGGCGCCCTGGAGCCTCTGCCCTTCCACGTGAAATAACTAAGAAGGTGGAACGAAATCAGGGGCTTCCTTGGAAATTCTTTGAGAAAACTGGTCGTATGGAAGCACATCCGTTTCTAAGTCAATGCTTTGGGGGCGCCCGTGTGACGAGGAGAGCGTCTTAACAGAGTCTTGCTCTCTGCGCTTTGCATTCACCTTTGATTTCAGAGGCTTCTTGCCTTTGCTGCCTCACCTGTTTTCCTACCTGAGTTGCTGTCGCTAGGAGTATGCCTGGCATGACCCGCGTGGCCAGCAGGGTGGGTGGAGCTGGGGAGCCTCGTCTCGCCTGCGGGGCCTTGGTCTCCTCCATCCTCTACTTAGGAAGCCTCTCCCGCTTTCAGGCCCCTCGGCACAGGCGGACCCCTGTCCACACTTGCTGCGTTTTCTGGCTGGATGTGACCCATGAGCCTCCGAATTCTCCGGGTGTCCTCTTCCTCCTCCTTTCAGAGCATTTATCTCCCTCTGCCTCTCGCGTGTGTGTTATCTTGGCTTCCCCAACCCCTACTGCTTTTCCCTAAATCGCAAACTCACTGCAGGCAGAAAGCGTTGCCCTTTCTTATCGTCTCCTGAAATATGTACATCCCTGTATAGACAACGCTCCCTGAAATTTGTTAAATTGAACTGAAAGTATGCCCTGCTTATTATTGGAATCATTTTTTCAGGTATTAATTTATTTGAAACCTAAAGGCTTTTTAGCCTTAAAAACAAAAAACAAGAGCTTCTGGGAAAAGTGTGTAAACTCTGGGAAGAAAAGCTTTGGGTGTGTTCTCAGCGGCAGCTAAGTGAGAATTGACCTCTGACTGAAAGCAAGGCCGCAGGAAGTGCCCTGGGATGGGAGGCCCAGGAAGGAGCCCAGCAGGGTCTGGGCAGCCCTGGACCCTCCGGCCACGAGGGCCTGGGTCTGCCTTGGGCTTTACACTTCGCGTAGTTATTTTCATTTCACAGATAAGGTAACTGCTACCTGGTAGGGGGACGTGCCACGGTTGGGGGGATCGCTTCTGGTAGAAGACCCGGAGCGCGGTCTTCTGAATGAGAGTTTAGAGCCCTTTCTCCCACGAGTTAGAATCGGGAAGCTTTTGTGCTTATCACTTGGCACTCAATAAAGGGAGGCCTGACTCACATTTGTGAGTCTCTTCGGAGCAGCCTGTCCTCGAGCCCCCGGCAGGGCTCAGGCAGGGACCTCCGCCGCCCCCGCTGAGGTCCCGGCTCGGCCCAAACACATGTGCTCCGGGGGTGGCGGCCACCCTTGGGCTGCCTCGCTGTTTACATCACCAGTTAATAGACCCGTTAACGGAGCTGACGCCATCACTGTGGGTCCACAGCTTTCTCTAGTTTCTCTCTCAGGCTCTTGATTTCCCAAGCCTTATGTAGGTTAAGGTCTTTCAAAAACCAAACAAATAACCGCCACCCCCTGGCAAAACCCCAAGGGCTCAGCGCCCTTGGTGCCTGTGAAACGTAGCCGCACCAAATCCTGTTCGAAGCCAGCGCGGCCTCTGCTGGGAATAGGTTGCCCTTTCCTTCTGTAGAGCGGTCCTGCATAGGGTTTGTTGTAAAGGGATTTGACTGAGCTGCCTGAAGACCGAAGTGTTTCATTGTAAGAAGTCCAGTCGGGTCTCCTGGGGCCGAGCATCTGAATCTCTGTGAGGAGAGTGCTGATTCGGGGACTATTCCGGTGTCAAACACACTTTTTGTGTTTCAGTTGTTTGTTGAATGAATAAAAGTCGCGCTCTCCTACCCCGTAACTGTCAGAGTTCAGCGTAGCGTGATCTGGACAACCGCCAAAGGACTGCGGTCTGGGGACGGCCGTCTTCCGAGGACCCACGACCGACAGGCTCCGTGGGGCTCCCGTACGTGCATCGCTCCTCCCCTGGCCCGGCAGCGCTGGGAGGTGGGCGATCCGCGTTAACCTCATTCTGCCGCCGGGACTCGGCGGCTCGGGGTGCTGCTGCCTGGTGAGTGGGTGGGACGGGAACCGGCTCTCTGGCTCCAAGGCCGGTCATCAGCCCACAGGCGCCGGGAGGCCCTGAGCCCTGAGGGCGGTTGTGAGGCGCGTGTGTCTTGGCTGCCGTGGCCGTGATGCTGCTTCACAGACGAGCCCAGGGTCCCAGGGCGTCTGGTCTCCCACGGGCACCCGGGGTCTTTGGGGGCTGGCTGGCTGCATCGGCTGAGCTGAGCTCGCAGAACGTGGGTGTAGACGGAGGCTTCGGCCCCTGCGCCCCCCGACTGTCTCATTCCCTGGGGACCACAGGCCTCCTGCAGCTCGGCAGGGGCCCAGGAGAGCCCACCAACACCCTGTGCCACCTGCTGGCCCGCGAGGCCGTGGCCGGGAGGTGGTGTGACCCTGGCGGGGCTGCCCACCACGGGCTGCTCCTTCCCATGGGTTCTGAGCCTCTGGTGGGTCTGTGTCCCGGACGGCCTCCCCGCTGCCCCTGCTCACGTCAGAGTGGGGCGTCCAGGCGCCTCTGTGCTCAGTTTTCTCCTGTGAAAAGTGGGGGGGATTGGGATTCCTGTCTCACGGGGTCGTTGTGAGGACAGAGTGAGGGGACGTGTGGACAGCGCTTTAGTGTGTTATTCAATATTAGCTGCTGTTTTCATCATTAATAATAAAACCAGTAAAAAATGTTGTATACATAACAGTAGTAATTTAAATCTTGAAATTAGGATGAAATACTCACTCTGCCGTACGGGCTTTCTGAAGGCATGGAAGGTATGACGAGAAAGAGACAGGTTTACTTAACAAACATAGAATTTATGCATCCAAATAGAGCCTTCTTCGGAACAGTCACTTCTGAGCCTGGTTGTACATTTGGTCAAAAGAAACTTCCGTTGCTCAAGGATACGATCTGAATGCAGAGCTGCCCCGCTGCCCATCGCTGCGGGCAGAGCCCCGTGGGCCGAGTGTCATGCTGTGTGAGCAGAGAGGCACCCAGGACCAGCTGTGATGAGCAGGGCGCCTTGAGGTTGCGGGACCACTTGGGCCAAATCCAGGGCAGCCGTGAGAGAGGAGGCTGGTTTCCGGTGGCTCTGAAGACGACTCACTCGGAAGCAGGCTCCCTGGGGAGGCTTTGGTTAGAGGAGAGAAACAGGAAGACCACCCGGCTTCCTGGATAACTGTGTGTTTGCATATTTAAATCAGTGCATTTGTTTAAACCTGTTAGTCTCGTTGCTTCACAATCATATCTTTTTTTATTAATTTATTTTTATATTGAAGTATATTTGATTTACAATGTTGTGTTAATTACTGCTGTACGGCCAAGTGACTCAGTTATACACATAGAGACATTCTTTTTTATATTCTTTTCCATTATGGTTTATCACAGGAAATTGTATACAGTGCCCTGTGCTGTACAGTAGGACCTTGTTGTTTATCCATTCATTATATACTGGTTTGCATCTGCTAACCCCAAACTCCCAATCCATCCCTCCCCAACCCTCCCTTCACCAGTCTGTTCTCTCTGTCTGTGAGTCTGTTTCTGTTTTGTAGATAGGTTCATTAGTGTCATATTTTAGCTTCCACATATACGTGATATCATATGGTGTTTGTCTTTCTCCGTCTGGCTTACTTCACTTAGTATGATCATCTCTGGGTCCACCCATGTTGCCCTGAATGGCATTATTTCGTTCTTTTTATGGCTGAGTAGTATTCCATTGTATATATGTGCCACATCTTCTTCATCCATTCATCTGTCGATGGACACTTAGGTTGTTTCCATGTCTTGGTTACTGTGAATACAATCATATCTTATAAGTAATATAAAATGTGGTATTTTTGTGGTAGACATGAGACATGCTCGGATAACATGCATTAAGCAGTGGCGGTCTTTTAACATTGAGAAAATTGATTTCTGTCTATGGCACTCTGGTTCCCAACCCAATGGGTTCTGATTTAACTTTCAGTATTAGGAATGCTTACCACGTCAAAATGATGTGAATTATTAGCTCCAGGAAGGAAAATAATATCCACAAAGAGAACATTTACCACTTTGTCAGGCCCAGATCTCCTATCCATGTAAGTGTCCCTGTGATGCCAGTGACCACTGATTGGAAAAGGAACTACCAGTATTTGGTCGTCAGTGACACGCTGGCAAATACATATGAATATTCACCGTATACTTAGATGGATAAACTTTGTACGTGACTTGTTCTATATGCTAGAACTTTCTAGGATGATTTACAAACTAAGCCTTCATTCCCAGGTTTTTACCTTTGTGTGTCGTATATAATGACTGTTTTAACCCAGTTGCTCTCAGCAAGTGCGAATTATTATTTATATTAAAAAGCCTTAGCTCAAACTCCTGTTTCTCATGTTGACCCCTTACGGCCAGTCACATCTGTTACTACTTCTTTGCCAGTGGCTTCAGAGCTTTACTCGATCCCAGGAAGATTTGAATAAAAAAGGAACGTTTACGGCACCACCCACACAAATGGAGAAACACAGCCAGGCTTCCCTCTAAAGGCTCACAAACCTGGGAAGAAATTCTTTCTTTAAAAGCATCTAGACAAAACATGATAGATACTACAAAGTTTTAAAAATACCAAACTAAATACGTGGGGGAAGAAGAAAAAGTACAGAAATTTCTAAAATGTTTCCAGCCGCTTTAAACCGTTTTTTTTTTTTTTTTAAAAGTTGAAATCTTTATCCGCAGTTCTTGAGTGTATACTAAGTCATGGAATCAAAACCTATGCCTGGTCCCCCTGGTTCCACTCAGGCAGCTCCCAGCTGCCAGTGTCCTCCTCTCACCTGCACACGTGGCCTCTAGAAGACACTCAGGACACACGGCCAAACCAAGTAAATGGAGACAGAAAAGGAAAATCCGTGGTCCTCACCTGATGCAAATGCATATGAAGCCACATAAAATACCTGTGTAGACATAGCTATTGCATGGGTAGCGATAGAAAATTGTGTAACATCTTTGCCAAAAATAAGTAGTGTGATCTTTTACAGTTTCTAGGTTATGTATTTCAAGACAACACTGGGCTAAGACTGGCTGTTTTGAAGCAACGAAGCTCATCAAGGAAGCATGTTTACAGTTTACAGTGTGTGGAGAAAGTGGGGTGGGGAGTTGGAGGGGTGGACGCGGCGATTAACTGGCTTTGGGGGTGGACACGGGGAAGAATGACGCCGAGGAGGGCACAATCCCCCACTGACATCCGCCTCTGGCGTTTGGGGCAGTTGTCGGTTCTGCCTGTTGGGCACACATGTGGCCGAGTGTGTCTCTGCGGCTTTGAATCTGAGCCACTGCGGCAAATCACCAAGTGAGGGCTGGACAACAGCAGCAAAGGATACTTTTGTTTTCTTTTTCCGTTTGCGCATGAGAAAGCCTTCTCCTCTTTCCTGCTTAAATATACACAAAGGACTCAGTATACTTGGAGTGTTAACACCCTGAAAGGGAAACTGGGAATTTTAAAGGAGTTTAATCTGACAACTGATGCTCTAGTTAATTCCTAAATGAATAACTGATTAGCTCCACATTTTCCAGGAAACCACAGCATTTTGCATCATGACATAACTCAAGATTACGTATCATTTTATTTTATCTCAAAGAGGCACACACATAAAAGCCAAGCGTCTCTCCACTTGGCACTTGCTCCTTCTCTAGCATGTCTGGACTAGCAATTTGGCTCATTAAAAGGTAGCAAAAAAAAAAAAAAGTCGTCGCAAAAGAGGGAGCTGAGCTTTAGTTTTGTAAGAAGTTTTTAGTGGTTTGGATTACGAAGATGCCAGACGGGCTGCCGGGCCAGAGAAGGATGCTCAGCGCGTCTGTTCAGAAAACACAGGCGCATCTCTGTGCTGCCTTGTCGTCAGTTTTAAAGTGTGAAGGGAAATCCATTCGCTTGAATGCTTTTTCTTGAAATGCTAACAAGGATGTCGACGGGTAGCCATTAAATCGCGGCTCTGATGATGTGGACGCCCGCCCGTGAGGGGCTTCCTGGCGGCCGTGGCCTCCAGACACACGGCTGAGGGTTGGTTTCCAGAGTGACGTCTGCCCTTTATTTTCCTCTGGGTTGGTTGGCCCTTCTGAAAACCTGAGCTATAGATACTCTAAAGTGAGGCAGCATCGTCTGAAACCATCTCTGCCAGCACGTTGTTCTGACGGCACAGACGCTGCAGCCCCCAGGCAGGCAGAGGCAAGAGGTCTGAGTGGCCCTTTCTGCCCCGAAGTCACAGGTGGTTCTGTCCCCTCCTGGGCCTGGTGTAGCAGTTAATTTACAACTTGCAGAAGGCCAGACTGGTCTCTCCCTGACGCCCAGGTCACAGCCTTGGTCAGTTCAAGGACTCTGTGTTGTTTGTTTGTTTGTTTTTGTGGTTCTCTGTTTCATAGACCGTCTAGGTTCTTTGCTTCTGTTTTTCTCTCCCACCTGGGTCCCACCCGCTGCACTGCCAGTTCACTGTTGCAACGGGAAACAAGAAAGGAAGTAAAACAAATCAACTTGGCTACCTCTCTATGGTTCTGGATACATTTTGGGTAGCGGGAAGAAGTTGGACACATGAAAATGAGATCTGCGCCGTGAAAAACTGGAAACAATTTCGATGTTCAAACAGAGTGAAAGGGTGGAGCCAGCTCCGGGCTGAGGATGGAGAGTGAGAGCTGGCTTGGGAACCGTAAGCCCCTGCAGGCATCTTGGTTACTTACCGCGAGATCTTGGACGAGACATCTTTGCTCCACAGTCTGTCATCTGTAACACGGGGACCATCGGGTCCTTGCGAAGACCTGCGATCAGATCACAGAAAGGCCCAGGAAAGCGGCCACCTCCCGGGGTGACTGACGCAAGGTAGTACTGAGTGTCTCTAACCACTACTTTCTATATGACAGACTATTGCGGTGTCTTTAAAGTTATCTGTAGAGCTTTCAAGGACATGGAAAATGTTTACGTTTTTTGAAAAAAGTAGAGTTAAAATGATAAGAACCGTATGATGTCAAAATGTAAAAATAACTGGAGAGCAGATTGAAATATGACCAAGTGTTACGTGGATTGCCCCTGGATGCTGGGATTATGGCTGGTCTTATTAAAAAGAATATTGCTTTATCCTTTCTCAGTTTTTAGAAATAATTGTGTGTTTTCCCCCCCATAGATAGAGATCCTTCCCCCAACTCAAAAATAAAATGAGAAAGGAAGGTTCTACATATTTCATTTATTCAAGCTACACTGACACACACAGTGGATTTAAAAGCTGGAAACAAATGATGAAATAAGAACGTGCAGGGCGCTCTCTCTGAGAGGCTGTGCCCTAAAAAATAGTAATTTGGGAATTGGAGTCCGTGAAGATTAAAATGGGGGAGGGCAACGGAAAGCTGGCTCTTTCTTCTCTGTTGGGAGGAAAGGTGCTGCCCCTCTGAACGCGCCTCCCCCACCGCCCGCCCCAGACACACAGAAGCCAGAGAGGAGCAGGGCTTGCTGCTTGTGGTGTCCCGTTTTCACCAACTCAGACCGGGTTCCGACTGGGCGGCAGGGCCGGGCCCTGCGGAGTGTGGACGGCTCGCCCTCCAGAGCAGGTGGGCTCGGGGAAGCGGAGGCCGGGCCGGCTGGCAGCAGCTGTGGAAGGAATTCCACGCTGGTGCTCAGCGCACAGCAAGGGCTGTTCATTAACCAGCCCCGTGACCGCAGGAGAACTTAATTGTTTTTTATTTGGTATCTTTTTAGCCAGAGGACTTTTCTCTGTATTGATAAACATTACATTAATTTTCCATTGTTCTGGTTAGTTCTAAGATACCGTGGGTCAAATCAAGGTCTCAGTAATCCCACTGGAAAAAGCCCAAAATAAGCAAAACCCAAAAAAGTCCCCCGAATTCTAATCAGAGAGTGATGTCAGTCCCTGACGCTCTGCTTCCAGGCTGGTGTGTCCCCGTCGCCTGTGTCCTCCAGGCCGTAGGCCCTGCAGCTTTGCGGACCGTGGCGGCGGCATCCTTGGACGTGCTCTTTGCCATCTGTTGACCAGCGTGAAAGCTGGAGTTTCAGGGAGGGGGTGAGAGCGTCCTAGTGTCCTTGAAGAAGTGCCGGCCCCGAGTGGACGTGAGTGGCTGGGCGGAGGTGCTGGCGGCCAGCACACCCAGTGTCCCCGTGTTGTCACTTCTGACCCAGGACCGACAACTCGCATTCCAGAGGAAGCGCCGCTTCCCCACTTTCCCATCGAGGCCCGCCCCCCCGGCCCCATGCTGCTCCACATCTGGGCGACTTGGAAATAATTGAGGACTCTTACAGTCACGATAAACTGTGCTTTCCCCAGCTCCCGGCCCTTTGAAGTGGCAGACAGTTTCCTGATAATTGATAATCTAATCTCAGCCCGGCCTGTATGTTTTTTCTTTTCCCCCTTTTCTTTCCAGGCTTCTCTGCAAGGAGGGAATTATTACAGCGGACGTATTGATCGCCTTGAGGGGAGGTCACGGTGCAGGAACTGCCCGGTGAGCACGAGGTTTTGTGAAAGGTGAAATCTTGGCGAGATCGAATACCAACCAGGGCGCCCGGTTGAACGTGGGGAGGAGAGCGGAGGAGGGGGAGAACGGATTTTATTCTCACTACCTTAAGGCTATACATGGCAATTACTATTGAGGAAGCAATAAAGAAGTTGTTAATTACAGGTTTACACCCCTGTGGCCCAAAGCAGGAATGGGACTAAAGGTTATAAAGTGGTTCTTTAAAAAAAAAAAAGTGATACACGTTCTCCTTTACAGTGGAATAACTTAATTAGCAGTCACGTTTGGGCCTGATGAAGAAAACTGTCAAAGAGACATCTTATTAGAATAATTCAATTTGTCTGTACCCTCCAATTTGCTTTTCGTAACTGTCCATTCTGCTTTTATTTTCCCTAATTGTCTCTTGAAATCTTTCAGGTGGGGAACCACTAGAGCATTAGGTATTAAACGTGCCTCCCCGCCTCCCAGCACGGGTTATGATATTATACGTTTATGGAGACCAAGGGCGCGCTGTCACTTAGTAAGCGCGTTTGCCGTGGGATCCTGGCATCCCGCAGGTGCTAAGGTGGTTCTTCCTGTGTCTGATAAAGCTTCATGCCCCTCGAGCCTCAAGACGCAGCCTCATGCTTTGCATAGCCAGGCCTGTCCGCCCTGGGCACCCAGGTGACATTTCCACGCGGTGGGAAGGGCTGGTTTCAGAAATGGTCTGTGTTATAAAGTTAAATCCTCTTTGAAGCAATCTGCTTTTTCTGTACTTAAGTTTGACTCAGAAGAAGCCGGCAACGCTTTCGGGAGCCTGGGCTCCTCGTGTGGACGCCAGGCCCGGGCTCGGCCTCCACGCTCCCTCCTTGTGGCATTTATGAGCCGCAGCAATTCGTGTGTGTGTGTGTGTGTGTGTGTATGCTTTGGCCTCTGGATGGGCTGTTGTGTCTTTTTCATCTTCTCATGCCCAATACCCAGTATGATGGTGGTACACAGTAGGTGCTCACTAAAGACTTGATTGAACTAGTGGTAAATACAGCTTTCTGAATGCCGCCCTGTGTGTGCCATTCCTGCAATAAAAAACACGCTGTTCTCCTGGGTAACTTTGTTTAGCATGTTTGTTCCAAACTGGGAGTGTCATCAACATGGCTGGTTGTACTTGAGGCAAATAAACAGCCCTTCAGAGAGTTGGCATGAAAACCCTCGGGGCCGTTTAGGGGGGCACTGGGGTTTATGGTGGACAAAGGGTGCCGTGGCGGGGGGACCCGGGAAGGAAACGAGCGCCCTGGGGACAGGGGATATCGTCCTGTCCTCTTTCAGCTGCAGATTGGCCTCTGGGAGGGACGCAGATTGTCCGCTTATGGCCACAGTAATTCCTTTTCCTGTGTCCACGGTGACCCCGGGGAGGGCTCGTGGGGCAGCAGTGTGAGGGCCCTGTCGTGGGGCGAGGGCCCTGTTGTGTGTTGGAATCCGAAGAGTCTGGGCGCCTCCGCTGGCTGGGGGCCCCGAGGCCTCAGATCTGCTGCTCCCAGCCTAGCGCGGGCGGGACCAGTGTGGCCCCAGTGTGGCCCCGGCGGGAGCCCAGCAGCCGGCCTCACTCCCCGGGGACAGTGGTGGGAGGGGCCAGAGTCCCGACTCACATTCGCACGCAACGTGGCAGAGTGGGTGTCAGAGTGAGCTTGGGGGTCAGAAAATAATAACATGAAATCTCTTTGCTGGGCCCACGGGCAGGTGCAGAGGCCAGACCCGGCCCCCACGGCTCCCCGTCCCCGCGCAGCTGGCCCTCTGCCTCTCACTCAACGTGAACTTGCCCCCCGCACGGTCCCCAGGGAGGCTGCGTGCTCCCCGGCCCCTGCGTCAAAAGTGGCCTTTTGCTTTCTCCTTTTGTAACACATTACTGTGTGATCACTGCATAAAAACTGAAACATTCTCAGAGGCAGAATAAAATAAAAGGAATTGTTCATCTCCCAACAAACCCGTTTTCTTGTGTTTTCTCTCAGTTACTTTTTCTATTTCATGCACAGCAGAGACCATGCGTTACTCTTGTCTCATGCTTTTTCACTGAATGTCGTAGTAGGCATTCTTACTAAAAACTGGACTTCGTGGTGATTTAAAGTGTCACCGTATGATTTATCATGACTTACTGGTTACTCAGAGGGAGTTCCCGGGGTCCGGACCATCCCCCAAACGGTGGAAGCTGAGGGCAAGTCCGAAGCTGGGTACCACACCGAGGCCAGGCAGCCGGAGGAGGGTGTCAGAGCCGGTCTTCAGGACCACAAACCCCGCGCTTGCCGCGGGGACCAACACGGGTGTGCGCGCGGACAGACGATTCGGCACGCACACGTGCACATGTGTACATACACGGGCACACACAGGCACACGGGCACGCACAGGCACGGACACACACAAGACACGCGTGCACACACGTTTACACACAGACACATGTATATACACGGGCATGTATGTACACACGATCCACAAGTCACGTGTATATACACAGACATGCATACACATTAATGAACCACAACACGCATGTACAAATGTGCAAACACGCACACAGGCATACACACATGTATGCGCACAAGCATACACACGTGCACGTGTACACACAGATGCGTACATGCACACAGACACGTGTGCACAGCCTTCCCAGTAGGGAGGAGAGAACGCTTTGAGACGTTGTTGGTTCTTGTCACCTTTAGTCACAGCAGACGCATTCTGTACGGCACCGCGCTGTTTCCCAGGCCCGTCTCTGGCGCCTCCTGTGATGTGAGGTCTCTGTGGAGCCGGCGTGGTGAGTCCTGGGTTACAGACAAGGAAGCCGGCTTGTGACATTCAGGGATTCCCGAGGCCCGGGCTCCAGGCTGGGCTGGAGCCAGATCTCCTTCCTCATAGACTTTTTTGTCCTTAAGGGTCACATGAGGGGGAGAGAGAGACATAAAGATTTCTTCTTTTTTTTCTGATGAAATAATAGAGATATTGAGGTGGAGAGAGAGAAGTGATTTTACGGCCACGTAGAAACTCGCCAAATGGAGAGGGGATCCGTGTTTCCTTGTTTGGATCCCGGTTTTTCTGCCCTGTGCTCTGTTCTTTATGGTCTTAGTAAAACAGTGACATGAAACTAGAAATGAACAGTCCATTTTTCAAATTCTCCATAGCCTCGATGTGCAGCCCATTTTCTGCGAGTGACAAGCTGAGATGCCACCAGAGCTGCCCAACCTCGGGGCGCCCGGGCCTGGGCAGCATTCTCTGTGGGTGGTCAGTGGCAGGTGAGCCGTGTTTGGCCTGGGCTCCAGGCCGACGCTCTGCTTCTGTCAGAGCTGAAGGGTGGGGACGTCAGGGGTGTGGTGGACGTAGACCCCTGAGGGCCTGTCCTGGACTTGTGGCCACAGGCAGGGTGTGCCCGGGAAGCACCAGTGCATCTTGGTGAGGTTTCAGGGCAAAGCTGCCGTCACCACGAGGTGCATCAGCCCCAGGCGTGGCACGTGGAGCCCAAACATGTCCCCTCCCTGCCCCGTGTGCCCTGAGTGTCCGGCTGACCCTCCTCCTCGTTTTCTGTGCCCGCCCTTGGCAGTGGCCGTGCCCATGGGGTCCAGAGAGACAGCTGGTTCTTCCACGTCCGAGCTGTGGAAACACTGGACGTGTGAACGCGGCCGGGTTAACTGGGTTGGACTAAGTTGGTTAGTTCCCAGCCTCGTTTGTCCAGAGGAGGATTTTTTGAGCCGCCCCCATATGTCCCGGGCCACTTTGAGCATCCACTTTGGGAAATGTGTATCTGCAGAAATTCCAAGGGGATTGATATCAATGGCTCGTTGGGGAGAAATTGTTCCAAAGTGCTGATTTTCATCCACATGGAAACCTTTAACTCCATGAAACTGTATTTGTTTGGAAACCAGATTTGATGGCATTTGTCCCTAAAGACCCATCCCCGGAACAGTTTTCAGTCAAAAGTCACTTTCTACAACAGAAAGGGCTCTGAGGGGGCGTTTTCTTCCGAGTCCCCCCGAGCCTGGGGAGGGCCCTGACCCAGTGTTTCTTCCCAGGGGCTCACGGGGTCTGATGGGGAAGAGGCAGACGGCGCTGGAGAGGCCCGTGACCCGAAAACGGCCTTCCCGCCAGCGCTTGGTGCCCTGGGGCGTGGATTCCATGGGAGGGGGTCCGCGCTCCTGACGCTACCCCCTCCGTCCATGGAGGAGCGGCTCGGACACCACGCTTCTGTCCTTGGGCTTTTGCTTCGTCGAACTCAGTTTTACCATCTTTTATGCTTAGTGCCTGTTGTGTGGCTTTTGCGGAAATGTGCTGTCGTGGTTGAGAGACACAGGAAATGAAGAGAGAGCAAGAGCTGGCACCCAGGGTGACATGTGAAAACAGAGTCACCATTAGGAGCTCCTGATGCCAGAGGAGACGTCAGTCTGCTGGGGACAGCGGAGGCTCCCACTTGCTCCTGGGACCCACTCGGGGTTTTCTTGGCTCCGGAGAAGAGTAAAGACTCGTGTTCCGTGAGGACCGGGAGGGCTTCAGGTCCTGTCCCGCTGTGCTGCTGGCCTCCGCGTGATGCTTTGAATATTCACAGCCCCCTTTCTGCAGCAGCCCTGCCGGCCGCGACGCTGCAGTGCAGGGTCGCTGGCCGTGTGGCAGCCCCGCCTGGCGCGAGGGGCAGAGGGCAGGACCCGCCTGAGTGCCTCCTCTTCGCTCTGAAGATTTAAATCAGCAAATTTAAATCCTCTCGTGTCTCTCATCGTGTGTGTGTGTGGGCACAGGGTGGAGGGTGTGACGGCACTGAGTTCTCCCCAGCGGTTTCACTCGGTCATCACTGGACACCTTGCATCTCCTCTGATGTGCAGTCGAGACCACTTTGATTCCAGGAATAGATGAAACGTGTGTCTTTCTTTGGGGGGCATTTTTGTCCAGACGACTTTCCCCGAATAGAGGTCATGCGGGTACCAGACACTATGTTCTCCCGAGAACTCTTGCACACGATCATCTTTAACGGGAATCGCGTTGTTAGCGTCATTTCACCCACCAGGGAAAGAGCGGGCAGCTGCGGAGTTAGACTCGTGGCCACCTGGACCACGTACCTGGTTCTGGGGACAGACACCATCGCCTGCCCCCCCAGCCCTGGGCGCTGTAGGGGCCTCACCGCCCACCCTCCCATCCTGAACAGAGACCGTGGTCCCAGGGCCTCCGACGAGCTCCAGCTCTTAGCCCAACTCTCCCCCCTTTTCCTTCCTGTAATGGGAGAAATGGGAGGGCTGTAGAGCTCTTCCCACTGCCCCCAGGAAACGTGAGGTCCCTGACGCAGGGGCAAGGAGATGAGCCGCCGGCTGCCGGGAAATGGGGAAGTTGGGCAGCAAAGATGTCTTTCTTTTCTCAGACGTCCTCAGGGAAGTCCTCCCACATGCTCTCCCCACAGTTCTCAGCCTCGGGCTCTGGCTCAGCGTGAGCTGTAGATCCCATCCACCCGCGAAGCCTTACGGGAGCCACTGCCCGGACGCGTGACCCCGCTGGCCGCGGAGCTGCTGGAACCATGGCTGAGCTGTGCGCCTGGGACGTGGCACGTACGGGCGTAATACACGCTTTCACATCTCAGAAGAGAAGTGGCCTGATTCTCAGGGACAGAGGATCAACAAGAGGGGGTTTGTTCCAGAGAGCAGAACCTTTCCGCTCACGGCGAGACGGACCTGCCCACGGCCTGTGACCTAGTGCACCCGTGTCGGAGGCTGGGTCACACGCCCTATCTTCGTCCACCAGCAGATGTTTCTGAGGAGTTCAGGTTAAGTCTTGTACTTATTAGTAACAGTCTAGGAAATACAATCTCTGGTCCCGAGGAAGTCTCAGGGTTCTAAGGGTAACACCTCAAAAGTGTACATTTAAGAAGAAATTATTATTATTATAGTTAATACTGTGTTGCATATTTGATAGTCGCTGAGAGTAAATCTTGAAACTTCTCATGGCTAGAAAAAAACTTGTAACATGTTTGGTGATGAATGTTAACTAGACGTATTGTGGCGATCGTTTCCGTTTCGCAGTATATACAAATATTCAATCATTGTGTTACACACCTTGAAACTAATGTAATACTGTACGCCAGTTACACCTCAGTTGAAAAAAGAACCACTTGATGCATCTTCCCGTGTTGTTTTGCCATCAGGTCTGGCCTTCACTCTTTTTTTTTTTAATATATATTTACTGTTGTTTAAATTTTTATTTATTTATTTATTTATTTATTTTTGGCTGTGTTGGGTCTTTGTTTCTGTGCGAGGGCTTTCTCTAGTTGCGGCAAGCGGGGGCCACTCTTCATCGCGGTGCGCGGGCCTCTCACTATCGCGGCCTCTCTTGTTGCGGAGCACAGGCTCCAGACGCGCAGGCTCAGTAGTTGTGGCTCACGGGCCTAGTTGCTCTGCGGCATGTGGGATCTTCCTGGACCAGGGCTCAAACCCGTGTCCCCTGCATTGGCAGGCAGATTCTCAACCACTGCCGCACCAGGGAAGCCCTGACCTTCACTCTTTGTGCTGCGTCGTCTCCCCTCACGATGCAACTGCTCAAGTTTATCCAGGACCACGTTCCCCGGAATGCGACCTGCTCCACGTGTCCCCTGCCCGCGATGGGAGCTCACGGGGGGGCTAAGCTCTCAGCAGACGCTCTCTGAAAGGTGACGCTCTGTGACAACAAGTCATTTTGCAAGTGCCGAATCTGAAGTTTCTTTTGTTGTCCAGTATTTTGAGTGAAATTTGTCCACCGTTGCATCTGTCCACGAAAGTGCCTATTCTCATTCCTGTCGGCTGATAATCCACAGACAAAGCTATGTAACAAAACAGAGGTGCCCTTGGAAAAATGTGGCACATTCGAAACAGCCTAAAGAGAAGTTTCCTGCTAGCTGAATAGGCATTTTCTGAGTTTTTCCTCAGGAGTGTAGCTAATAACTTAGTTTCTAAGGATCACATCTGGATTACAGACAAAAAAGTTAACTTCGCCATAAGCCAAAGCCAATGATTGGAGATGTCTCAACTTATATTGGCAACAAGACCAAAGCTTATAAATAGATGTGGCTTTTTGTGGCTCAGACTTCAAAGAAATTCTCCCAACACGGGCGGTTGTCAGAGACAGTGCACTTTGGTTGCTACTAATCTGCTAAATTGGAGTGAGTAGTTCTGAATCCTTTTAAAATTTGACTCACCACCCAGGACTCCAACAGCGTGCTTTCTGATGCTTGAATTTCTATCTGTTGGAATCCACCAGCAAGAAAGAGTTGAGAATAGTATTTCTTTTTTTTTGAGCTTCATAGAGCAGTGCGCCTTGTTTAGAATGTGAATTTGGATGCTGGCGGATGATTGAACTGTCCAGGCGGCAGAGTGACTTGTCGGGGGATGTGGGGGAGTGGGAGGGGTGTGCGTGGGTGTGCGTGTGTGGGTGTTCGTGGGTGTGTGTGGGTGCACGTGGGTGTGTGCGCGCACACGTGTGGGTGTGCATGGGGGAGTGGGGGTGTGTGGGTGTGCAGGTGTGTGTGCGTGGGTGTGCGAGCGCACGCACGTGTGGGTGTGCGTGGGCGTGTGTGGGTGTGGTGGGGCGTCGGTGTGCGTGCGTGTGTGGGTGGGTGTGCGTGTGGGTGTGGGGTGTGGGTGTGTGTGCGTGTGTGTGGGGGGTGTGGGTGGGTGTGCGTGCGCGCGTGTGTGGGTGTGCGTGGGTGTGGGTTGCGTGAGTGTGTGTGGGTGTGGTGGGGCGTCTGGGTGGGTTGCGTATGTGGGTGTGTGTGGGCGTGTGGGTGTGTGCGTGTGTGTGTGGATGTGCGTGGCTGTGTGCGTGCGTGTGTGTGGGTGTGGGGGCGGGTGGGGCTTGCGGAGGGCGACTCCGACTGCTGCCAACACCGCCGCCGCCTGCGAAAGGCAGGAGTTGCTGACGGGAGAGCACCTTGCCTTTCTCTCTCTGTCAGTAATGAAAACACGCAAGCTTGCCCTTTTGTAATGTAAACAGAAAATTATGCGTCCGCACAAACGCCCGCCCCTAGGAAGGCAGCTTTCGTTCCTGCTCCTGGCACGGGGAACCTGCCGCGGGGGCGGATGTGGCTCCCGGCTGCTGCCGGGGGAGCGGGCCTGCCGCGGCCACGTCTGGGCTGGCATCTTTGAAGAGGCACTTAATCTGCAGGCTGGGGGATGCTAAGCCGCTTTGCGTTTCTCCGCTGCGTCTCCAGCTGAAGCCGAGTGACTCCGTGTCACCGGGGAGACAGGGAACAATCGGGACAGGGATCCAGACGCCCTGCGCGGGAATAAAGGCGCCGGCCTTGACCGGTCCTGCAAGAGATGCACTGGCCGGCTTGAAGGGTGCAGGGCCGGGTCTGGAGCGAAGCAGCGGGTCCCCGGTCCGGAGCCCAGGGGAGGCCGGGCTGGCGCCGAGAGACGGATCCCCTCGGATGGCGCCCGCTGCTCGGGGACCATGTTGGTGATGGATTCGTCCCGTGTCCCCACTGCGACGCGGGGGACCTTCTGCCTCTGACCCCAGAGGCCGGTGTGGGTGCGCGGACGCGGCCGGAGTCACAGCCCCTGTGACTCCACAGGCGCGTGGCCACCTGGCGGGTCTCGCTCATCACACCTGAGCTATGACCCTCCTGTCACACGTCACAGCTGCCCAGGGAGCCGTAAGGGGCTGAGACTGTCCCGGCGGGGCTGCCCCCCGAGGACGCTCAGGTCCCTTCATCCCCCCTTGGCTGAGGACAGGGGACCGTGAGCCCCCTTGGCTCCCGTCCCATCCTCTGCACACAGTGTCCACTCGCCCCTGTCCCCGTCCAGCAGGTCCATTAGGGACCCCTCTCCTGTAGAAACGTTCCCGACCTTCCCGACTGCAGCCCATGTGTCCTCTCAAGTCACCTGCTACTTCTTCAAGTCTTCAGGTCACTTGTCACCTCCCTGCACATTTATTCACCGACTTCCCCTTTACGCCCTGGACAGCCCAGGAGCCAGAGCCCAGGGTCTGTGACTCTGCTTCCAATGGCGTGCGGTGGAGGCCCCGCCGGCTCTCCTCTGCTGGGCGGGGCCGTAAGGGGAGCAGGAGGGCGGGGGTCTGCGGGGGGGGCGTGGACTCTCTCATGCGCACACGTGCGCCCACACACACACTCCCTGACGAGACGTCCTTGCTCGTTGCCCTTTATTAATTCTCA